>NC_082391.1:18081197-18096197 GCF_031168955.1 Gadus macrocephalus | reverse complement strand
ACCGTGCCCTCCCCAGGTTTGTGGACGACACTGTAAATAGGTTCAGCCCTGCCGAAGGGGGGGTGGGGGGGAGGGGAAGGGGGGTGGGGGGTGGAGGGGAGGGGAAGGGGGTTGGGGGGGGATACAGAAAGCACAGTGAACGAGACAAGAGCAGGACACGTAGAAGACACACACACACACACACACACACACACACACACACATACACACAAACATACCAGACTAGACAAGACTGGACAAATGCACACACGATGCATGTAGACAGGGGGCGGGGCTTCAGGGATAAGGGAGGCACCGCAAAACGCTGATAAAGGTCATCCGTTTCACGACCAAAAACACACAGACACACACACACCCACCCACACACACACACACACTCTCCCTCCGCCTCAATCTGTGGGTTAGGATTACGCAAGACCTCCAGGAGGCTTACGTCAGGCCTCTGTGTGTGTGACTTCTCATTCTGCGGGTTTTTTCGTTCAACCGACAGCACCTCATTTTCTCTTCAAATACAGTACTGCGAACGTTTACTGGGGTCCCACTATACTGGTGCTGGCCGACTCAAACAGGCATTGTTAATAATCTTGCTTGGTGTAACACTAACGTAAGGCCTATCTAAAGAATAAGCGTTCCATTGGAATGGGATCAAGAAATAGCATATTGAGATATGGTGGTTACTTTGGAGAAAAGAATAAGTTACCATTGCCTGGCAATCTTGTTTGACTGCAAAAAAATATTTGACATAGAAAAATAGACGGATAAATAAAACGACTCGTTCGACCCTTGGCAAATCAGGTAAAAGATATAAAGACAATCATTGAGAAAAACAACAACAACGACCAAAGAAGAAGAAGAAGAACAACAACAACAACAGCAGCAGAGCAGCCCAGGACTGACCTGGTGAAGTCCTCCTCTCCCAGCATGTGGCGGGGGACCGGGGAGTACCTAGAGGGTGTGACCCCGCCCCCCTGGGGCGGGGCCTGGTACACCTGCTTGGGCTCCATGGCCCCCATGTAGCCGTGGCCCACGTGGTTCTCCACCAGGGTCGGGAAGGCTGGGGGGAGGGCCATGCCAGCAGAGGGGGGGGGGGGGGAAGAGGAGATGATTAAAACAGCAATGACCATAATAGCACCAGCACACCACCACCCACCGCACCCCCCACACCACCACCCACCGCCCCCCACACCACCACCCACCGCACACCCCACAGTACCGCTGCCGCTCCCGGGGCGTCTGAAAGGTCACGTTTATTCCACGGCTAAAATAGGCGGAATTGGTTTACCCCGGAGTGGAACGTTTTACGTTGAACGATCCTCTGCTGTCGTTTTTGATATTTTAGAAGGTAGAGGCAAACGGTGTGAATCACGATGTGATATCTTAACAATAGACATTTCACAAAAGTGAAAACCACCCCCTGAGGACTCGTTTTGGGACTATTTCGAGACTTCCATGGAAACGACACAAAAACGCGGGCCTCAAATCTAAATCACCTGACTGTGGGTCACACGGGCTTAAAGCCCAGCGCCAGTCCAAGCACCTTGCTTTAAAATAGAAAGCAGGACAAAGTGCAGCTATGTATGGATTTGCATAAGACTGGGTGGCTCGGATATGGAGACAGTTCTGTGGGTTTCTGTCGGAGGCTGCAGCACTTCAGAGTGGGCTTCTGTGAGCAGGTGGGATGTGAGAAAGCTTCCACACTTAGTGGGAGGTAGAGAGATCTGGGCTTGTTGTTGCTGTGGGCAGCAGCAGGGGTGTATGTGTGTGTGTGTGTGTGTGTGTGTGTGTGTGTGTGTGTGTGTGTGTGTGTGTGTGTGTGTGTGTGTGTGTGTGTGTGTGTGTGTGTGTGTGTCTGTGTGTGTGTGTTTGCGTGTGTGTGTTGGTATGTGAATGTGTATAAATATACATGTGTGAGTATTTTTGTGTGTGCCTGCACAAATCCTGTATCTATGTGTGTGGATGAGTGGAGTGAGAGTTGGTGTGTCTTCCGTGTGTGTGTGTGTTTGTGTGTGAGTGGAAAGAGTACTGTGTCCAACAAAAGCACTACAGAGGAAATTCTATACACCACTATTGGACATATTGCAGATTTTAGCTAAAAACGTAGGTTAAATCAAAACAAGTACTCGAACCAGCCTGTAAGAAATCTGACCCCTTCCTACACCTTAATGACATGTATTTGAATATACTGTGCATCATTTTGGATATAAGAGTCTGCTTCAGGAGTAAATAGTTGAATCGATAAAAAATAACCGTTAAATCTTGTTGTATTCAGAGAATACAACTAAACAGACACGATGACTAATATGATAAGAGATAGTTTAACATGACAACAACATTGAATAACAGGAGGAGGAGGAGGTGGAGGAGGAGAGGAGAGGAGATGAGGAAGAAAGGGAGGAAGAGGAGGAGCAAGAACACGATTTTGAGGAAGAGGAGAAGGGTTAATACGACGTATACGACGAAAGTGAAGAGGAGGAGACTGACATTACGCAGCAGAAGATGGAGGAGACGGAGGAAAAGGAAGGACAACCAGGAGGAGGAAGAGAAAGACGAGGAAGAGCAGGATGAAGAAAAGGAGGAGGAGGAAGACAAATATAGGACGGAAGAGGACGATGACGGCGGAGTGGAAGGAGGGAGGCGAAGGAGATACGTACTGCTTGAGTAGTCCGGGGGAGCGTACATGTCGTTGAGGTGCACGGGGCCCGACTTGGCCACCTTGAGGTACACCATGTCCGAGGTGTTCTTGAGCGCAGCCACCGCCTCCTCGTGACGCACATCCTGCAGGATGATGTTGTTCACCTGGACGCCCACAGGGGGAGGAAGAGGGTCAAACACACCCACGACGTTCTGAGTGCTGCCATCTAAAGCCATCAAAACTTGATGGTAGACTTCCTGTCGTACTGTGGCTGGACAATAAAGTTATCTGAACCTGAAGCGTTAACTGTGTTGCGCATCACACCCTTCAGAACCGCAAGTAGGAAAGAAAGCACAGACGGTAATAAAAAAGGCATACATAGTCATCTATTCAGAGTGCAAAGTCCATACATAGTCTAGTTGTGTTTTTTTTGGATAGAGAGTTCTGTGCAGTAACATTTCAGTGGGCAATGATTGAAATACTGCAAATGACCAGTTCAGTTCAGAAAGAATATAAACAGCATCAGCAGAAGAGTGGATGAGTCATGTAATAGCTGCTGCATGGACTGGACATTCTCTCTTTTTAAAGCCACATATCTCAGCAGCTATGCGAAATAACAACCATGCATACGGCGCATTGTCGTCTTTTTTTCGTGTGCCAGTGACTTTGTGACCGATACAATCTTTAAAGATCAGCATTTTTGTCAGAGTCGTGAAGGGGTGAATTCAAGGTTCAGTGAATACTGATTACACCTGACGTTCCTGGGAAAAGTTTGCATTCAAAACTGCAGAACTAATCAAAAAAAGGACTGGTACAACTCACACAAATAATACTTTGACTACTAATACTGAAGGTAAAAAATTAATGTCTAAAATAAGAGCGGGGTGATAAGAGTTAAGAGATTTTTCGACTGAAATCCCTAACAGCCCCAGCAGTAGAACTGCTAGCTGACTTTGGTTTCCCTTCTTTCTGTCTCTACTGTAGCCTTGAAGCTTGAATGGACTGAACAGCGTCGACGCTGGTTCACCTGGCAGATGTGTTCCTTCATCTGCTGCTTGTGTGACATAAGGAGGCTTAAGGGAGATCTTCTCTCGTGTGAAGCAGTGTATCAATCACACATGAGGCCGTTAACATTGACATGATTCCGCTGGCTCCAGCTAAAACAACAGAATAAGGGGACTCTGAATAAGACTTTTTTGTAAATATATATTTCTCTGTCTTTATGGGCAGAACATCAAAGAAAGAAAGGAAAATCTATCACAAGAAAGAGGGAACTTAGCATTGGAATACAGGTGGGAATGGCACCTGGGTGACTACAGGATATGTTGCCTGCATGGTGAGCTACTGAAATGCCAAGAACCCGTTCTGTTCTAAAGAAAGGATAACTTGAATATTCCTACACTGACGTTTGATCGGTGGCAGGCATCTCCAATCAATCCCTGATTGACATTGAACAGATTTTGATCCATTTCAGATTTTAGCTTTTGTGTTTTTCGGTGGGGTGGGGGGGGGGGGGGGGGTTCGCGAATCACGATCGCCGAAGATAGCGCTGCAGCCATGCCCCTTGTGAAGCGCATGTTATTTCTGAGCTGAACGTTTGCCTGCAGCACACAGAGAGAGAGAGAGAGAGAGAGGGGTACATTGTGTTCTCCTACAGCGAGCAGGCGGTCTCCCGTCTGCAGGCGGCCGTCCTTCTGCGCCGCCCCTCCCTCGATGATCTTGGTGATGTAGATGCTGTTGTCCCCGGGGATGTGTTGGTTACCGATCCCTCCCGCGATGCTGAACCCCAGGCCTTGCACATGAACACATCGCCGCGTTAACACACACACACACACACACACACACACACACACACACACACACACACATTAACTCATAGCAGTTCTTTCTGTGAATCAACGTCTCTTTATTTTGGACGTTGTTCTTTTTTCACGTGACATCTGCTGCTCTGTTTCCAACTTGTTGATTTCGTTTAAATGTTGGCCTTTCATAGAGACTGTAATATCGACTCCATTAATTAAAAAGTAATAAGTAGATCTGTGTCGGAAATGGGAAAAATATTACATATTAACAATGATCGCAAGTAAATAGTATGCTCAACAAAAACACATTTTACTGTAATAAGGTCTAAACCGCTCCTATCGCTTTGGAAGATAAAAATAAAACACTTGCAGTATTTAACAACGTTTACACATCCAACAAATATAAGCTCATCTGGCCGGCTGCATTCCATCACAAATCAATATTAATCAAGCAGACATAAACAACAGGATATGCCTTGGAGGTAGACTCACACATCAAACTTTGGATTAATATCTAAAGTATGATAGCAGACCAACTCAAATCAGGGTGAATGGGGCATTTCACTTGCTCTCGTTTCATTTGTTTTCGACCAATCAAGTTGCTTGAGACGGGGAACAGTAAGTGTGTTTTTTTTTTCACTGCAAAAACCATTGATAAGAACTCGGGCAGCAGCAGTAAACCTGGTGCTGAACCCTCCTGTCCAAACACAGAGGTTCTTAGGAAAGTTTCGGTAAAGGTTTCAAATCAACTCTGTACGATTGGCGCCTCTTGCTTCCTAAAACCCCCTCCCCTCCGTATAACATCTCCATAACTCAACAGGAGACCAGGCAGAACTCCGCCCCATGAGTCTCTCGTTCCTGGCCTGCTATAACAACCAAGGCCCGCTGGATCCCCACATTAGTATGGAGGGGACGGTCCGTGGGGCCCTCACCTTTGGGGCCCTTCAGCAGGTTGACCTCCAGGATGGTCTCGGGCGGGGCCTGGCGCCGCCGCACCAAGAGGCGCACCACGGGGCCCGCCTCCTTCAGGGCCTCCACCGCCCGGCTGTGCACCACCTCGGACACGTCCACCTCGTTGACCCGCAGCACGCAGTCGTTCACCCTGAGGGACGCCGCAGGGTGCGACACACACACACACACACATCGTTTTAATGATGAGGAGGAGGAAAACAGGGATGAAGATGGTGATGAAGATGATGATGAAGATAGAATTACTGTGGTGGTGATGATGGTGACGATATATATATTTTTTTACAACGCTTTACAAGAGACCCGAAGACACTTTACATAGATATTGACAAAACATCAGAAAAGTCCAAGTGTAACTATGCAGCTGTGTTTATGCTGTATGTGTTTTGATGGACCGTGTCAGTCAATACACAATTTTAACATCAAAACATTCAGAGCATAAAAGCAAGCGTCGACAATGGCTTAACGCTGAAAGCCTCTTAAAGTCCCGCCCTTTTCCTCCCCGCGCTTACCCCAGTCGGCCGTCCATGGCGGCGGCTCCTCCGGGTATAATCTTGGTGATGAAGATTCCTGGGTCGTCGGGGATGTGTGGATTGTCCATTCCCCCAGCGATGCTGAAGCCCAGGCCAGAGTTACCCTGCACACAGCAGTTCACCAATAGCATTAGCCCCTACATCAACTTCACACACACACACACACACACACACACACACACACACACACACACACACACACACACACACACACACACACACACACACACACACACACACACACACATGCGTAACTGGACGGGGCGGGGGAGGGGGAGTGATGGATTCCAACACAAACCCAAGGTCGACGGCGTGCAGCACTTAAGTGTATTGGTATTTTAGCAGATACGACCAATCAGGACAGCCCGTGCAGGGGACTTCTCAAGGTATACTTTGATATCCACTTTTCTCAGACGGACGACACCGCTGTTTGCATATGAGTGTATGCATGTGCGGTTGTGTGTGTGTGTGTGTGTGTGTGTGTGTTTTTGTGTGTGTTGTGTGTCTCTCTACGTCTGACAAATGGTAATGACTTTCATGTTTGTATGTATTGCGTGAGCAGCAGAGACTGGCTGCCCGACTGCGGCGACGGGAGACAGGTAGTAATATGGCGCCAAGCGTACGTGAACGTACCCCAATGGTCAGTTGAGCCACCGTATCCTATCCACAACCTCACCATCTCTGCAGTGTATTAATATATATGACTTCACTATTACTTTGCGCTGCGTCGAGGCCTATTTCCAATCGAGTGGGTTGACAGGTATGGCCACACAGCAAGGGCCGGTAAACAAGACGGAGGCAGAGAAAAAACCTGCTTCATTATGGTCTATAATTAATGAGCAACCCTCACAGCGAATAAGCAAAGAGGGGTATGCGCCAAGTTCCCTGTTGCTCAGGCTCCCACAGACAGACGCACGTACAGCACGAGACACGGACACGTAAACACACACACACACACCTGAAACACTGAATCGGTCAAGGCTATCTATACGAGCAGACTTCATCAGGGAATGGTATATTCTGAATGTAAATATTTAGCATACAATGGCGGCCTCACAGAGCGAAGGGCTTTGCAGCTCGACTGGCGCTCGCTGACGTCATGTGTGGCAGGGGGATTATGTAAAGGGCCACGCCTTGCTGACGCCGCCGGTGTTGTTACCCTCACAAGTCGTGCGGTGGCGAGGCGTGTTCCAGCTTAAGCGATGCGCCGCGTCTTATGATTTGCATGCCGCCTTATACAAAAACCTTGTATGTAACCTCGCAACACACGGGCTAAAGCGATTAAAAACGCTCATCAACATCTCCTGATTGCAGGAGCTGCTGCAGGGCAACGGTCTGTTGTCGGGTTGCTGACAGAGCTGCTTACTGCCACCTAGTGGACAAGCGGCCGCTAGGTGGATGATAGTGAGACGCAGCACAAGGGGGGGGGATACGATTGAACAAACAGGGAGATCAGATGAATGCTCAATGAAGACTTACCCGCTCCAGGATGATCTCTTCATATTTATACATCCCGTCACTGCCATTTACCTGTTTAAACGTGAAGACAGCAACATTAATAACCCTTTAATAGATGTTTAACTTCATGTTGGTGTATACATATGCATCAAAATACATACACACACTGGAAAATATTACTGTAGCTGGATTATTCCATTTACAAATATAATTATTATTATATTCTGTCCCTTTACAGTATTTAAGCCAGGTGCTAAGAACTAAATTATCTGTCAGCTGTTTCTCCCCTGAAAAAAAATCCACTCAAATGCCAGCCCACATGGTGAACAGCGTGCTACTACCATTAAATTCATCCATCCACAATGCTGGAGATAGAGGGAGAAACAGACAGAGAGAGACCGCTATAGCTGAGAGAGAGAGAGAGAGAGAGAGAGAGAGAGAGAGAGAGAGAGAGAGAGAGAGAGACAGAGAGACAGAGAGAGACAGAGAGACAGAGAGACAGAGAGACAGAGAAAGCGAGAGAGAAAAAACGGATACTTACATAAGGGCCGGCATCCATTGAGTCTGCGTTGACAATGATGGGGGGAGGGTTGGCCTGTGGAGATGGAAGAGAGAGATACACATTACCTCTGTGCACACACACAGACACAACCACAGAGTCAGGAGACGGTGAATGGATGCCATGGGAGCAGTTGGCTTGTCTTCTCTGGGGAGGGGAAAGAGGGAAGAGCGAGAGAGAGAGAGAGAAGAGAGAGAGAGAGAGAGAGAGAGAGAGAGAGAGGAGAGAGAGAGAGGAGAGAGAGAGAGAGAGAGATGAGAGAGAGAGAGAGAGAGAGAGAGAGACGGAGTGAGGAGAGAGAGAGACAGAGGGAGAGGGAGAGCGAGAGAGAGAGAGGAGGAGAGAGAGTGAGAGGGAGAGATAGAGCGAGCGAGAGGGAGAGACAGGGCTGAAAGAGAAAGTGAGGAGGGAGCGAGAGATAGGGAGGAGAGGGAGATGTTTGTGAGGGATGGGGGTTGAGAATAGAAGCGGGGGAGAGAAACGGCTCCTTATTACTCTGGTGTTCTAGCCAGACATCCTGCGCTCCTCATATGAACACAAATGGCTGCCGCGTAGCAACTGCAGCGACCGTACACTCATTCCCCCCTCACTCCACTTCCTCCTGCTCCTTTCACACACTCCTCCGATGGCAGCATGCAGTCCCTCAGACCCGGCATACAAACAAGTGTTTCACTGGTTCACGGATTTCCTTGGGCTGGGTTAGAAAGCCGTCAGCACACCGATTACTGTATCGAGCCCCGCGCCAAGCCGAGATCCGCTTGTTTTTCAGGGAGACGTTTCATCAAGACCACAACAAAAAAAAAAGAGCGATATTTAGCCCATTTAATGTTCCCTTATGAAGCACTGGCGCAGAGGGGAGGTAAAGCGGTCGGGGACACGAGCACGAGGAGAGTGACACTGCTGTTGGAGGAGGAGCAAGGAGGAGTAAGAGGAGGAGGAGGAAGTGACGAGGAGGAAGAGGATGAAGAAGGGGAGGAGGAGGGAAGAGGAGGGGGGAGGGAAGAGAGGAGATATAGGAGGAGAAGGAGGAGGAGAGGAGGAGGAGGAGGAGGAGGAGGCAGGGGAGATGATGTTGGTGAGTCTGGTCCTAGTTCAGCTCGCTCGCTTGGAGGCCTCTATTGATCTGCTGTGTGTGTGGGGGTGGGTGGGTGGGGTTGGGTTTGCTGACGGTGCTGCAATGGGACCTACAGCGTTTGATGTGTGGTATAGAGGAAGCGTTTACCAGCCACACTGCCTCATCATTAATCACCACCACCCCTCCGTATTGCCTGTATCTACAGGCCTTACACCGTGGAGCCAAAGCCATTGATCCTTGATTCTTATTGATTGTAATCTCCTTCTAAAATGGCTCATCACTAAAGACAGCAGGTCACAGTGTATATATGTGCTGCGTTTCCACACTTGACACAACACACACACACACACACACACACACACACACACACACACACACACACACACACACACACACACACACACACACACACACACATCCACCCACCTACCTACATACAAACACACAACAGTTTCATTGTGATGTTCGCTCTGCTGAAACGTTAGAGCACCATCACCCATGACCACCAATGGCCCGGCGTTGTGTGATTTAAGGGGTGTCCGTCGGGCTTCCCGCTCTGTGTCGCGCATGCTCCTGTTTCAAACATGCTCCATTTTTTTTTATTTCAAATTAACTTTGAGAAATGACGTAAAAAGAAATATGAATGCAAATTGTCAATGAATGAATACGCCCAAAAATGCGTATTCCTATCACAGCCTCGAATCAGGTGGTGGCAGGTAGGCCAGGGGGATTTGCATGGATCGGCCGCCGCTTGAAAGACAAGGGCCTCCAATCACTTGAAAACACACCTTGAACGATCTGATCCTCTGATCAGAACCATCATCCCCATGACGTGGGGCCATCGAGCCGTTCCCATGTTCCCCAGGCTCTGAGTCGCAGGTCCGCGTTTGAGGGCTACGTAGCCCCCCCCCCCCCCCCCCCCCCCCACACTCCGTATTCAGCACTATCAGGCCTAAATTCCAAATCTGCATACGTGCTGAACAGATGTTGGTGTCACTGCTTGTGTGTGCACGTTTTATCGAAAGGAGGCCAAACTATGAACGCTCCTTTTCAACACTCGTCCAACGATAATGATGCTTTTATAAGCAAACGCATCCATTCCACTGACATTTGGACAACAAAACATGTCGCATTTGAATGGTATATATCGGTAAGAATCCTCCATCCTGTCTTATCGTTGCGGTGTTACGTTTAGTGAGGGATTAATGTTTTTTGGTTTACCACGTTATTATCCATCAGGTCACCACCACCTTCCCCAATGAGAGCGCTCTTTCTCTCCTGCTCTTCTGACCGCGTACGTTCGACCACCAAATAACATCTTTCAAAACCGTGGTGGACAAATGCATCTGTTTTATCGCTTTATAATCATGCCTCCTCATAACCTCCATATATCCACCACCAGAAAAAACAATTAAGAGCGAATGGAGCGCAAAAGTGAAACTGCTGACTGCAATCTTCGACACTTGTTTGCCGTAACTCCACAACTGAGTGTTGTGGCACAAGCAGCGCGGAAGCTGCCGCTAACAAACAGATTGAGGGTAACTGTCGGGGCTACGCTGTAGGCTCAACTTCCTCAGTGAATATCCACTCTAAAATACTAAGGGTTAGCACGTGCCGGAGTACAGTATCTCACTAAGATACCCACGGTATCCAGCATAGTGAACAAGGACACAAAAGACTGTACAATCAGCCTTTCTGATGATAACAGGCACACAAATGAATTAGCAAGGCAAGAATTTGGCTAGAATGACTCACTCAGCCTCAACGTGAATAATAATAGGGGCAGGATGTTGCCGCTCGCCGTGGTTGAATCACAGACGAAAGTCACTGGGTTTGATTCTTTAACGTCGTCAACCATAGTCATCCATAGCATATCTGAATTCACTGGAGCAAAGTCGCTTTGGATAAACCGTGTGTGTGCTTAGTGGCTGCATGTACTTAATAGTAGGTCAACTGTTCACTACAATGCTCAGCAGGATTACGTAACACAACGTGATCAGGCTTTCAACGCAGGGAAATATTAAATACATGAACAACCGAAAGAATGAGCCCTAAAGTGGTGTCCATGTCACCGCCAATCATCGCTATGGCAACATAAAAAAAAATGATATATACAACCACCGTGGTCAAGTATTCCCGCTAAGGAGCCATGAGCATGGCATCGAGCACAATGCTGGCCTGAGTTGAATAAACAGCAACGTTATCCATGTCTGGGATTACTGAATAATCCCTGTATCGGTATCTCACACAAAACAACAAACAAAGCAAATAGTGGAGGATAATCTCAGTACTCTAGATCTTTCCCTCCGAGGTTTAAGCCCTCCATCGGAGGTTAATACGAACGTCATCATCACCTTGTTATGGTGATGGACCACCGTCTGTACTCGGGCCATGGGTGAGAGCGATGACCGAGGGCTCGTACCTCATACCTTTCCCGTAATAAAGGAATGTGTGCAGGACTTCAAATGTTGAGATGTTATAATGTTGGTGGTACAGTTTATAACATTTGAAGGGATTGCAACTGTTTTTAAATGAAGTCGGTTATAGGGGCTTGGATATTCCTTCACATACCCACGCAGAAAGACAGAGAGGGAGACAGAGAGAGAGCGTGATTGAGAGAGAGAGAAGAGGTATAGAGAGAGGGATACAGAGTGGAGTCCATGCCAGGTTTTCCGCCTGCCTGCTAAGCCCACTAGCACGCTGAGCTACCAAGTCGCCCACTTTAGATGGTAATAATTTAATATTTAATGCAGCCACTGTTAGCTGATACACATTCAAATGTTTTAGTTAATAGCCACCAACTTTTTCTATCTATATTTAAGGGCAAACACAAAGAAAATTGACCAAGTAAGAATTGTGTCAATCATAGCACGGCTGTTAAATGTTTACTTTGTTACTTAGTTATGTATTGATGTGTGGTGTTGGACTTTGCCTCACGTTCAGCGAAAGAAGGCGTTAAAGGAGAAAAAATTGAGAAATATTAACATAAAGTGTGAGCAGAGGTTACAGATGTGAAGAGTGTGGGACTGAGACACATCATCGAAATTAACTAAATCTGGATGAGATTAAATCGCAATCCCCTAATTGTCCCTTTTAATTCGAAACACTAAGCAACTGAGGACTAGCTCGCAGGCAGCTGTTGGGACACACACACACGCACACACACACACACACACACACACGCACACACACAACACACACACGCACACACCACACACACACACACACACACACACACACGCACGCACCACACCACACACACACACACACACCACACACACACACACACACACACACACACACACACACACACACACACACCACACACACACAAATGCCTGACAGACACACAGGCCATCACCAACACACTAACACAATTAAAAAACCATCCTCCACTGGTCAGAACTGAAGAAAGAATGCCTAAAAAAACCTGCTTTTTAGTTTCTTACTAAATCAGTACCATTGGGAGTCTGGGGGCCAGCCTGTTGGGCCTCTGATCCTCCCCAGCCCCCACTAGGTACACCCCCAGGGCAGTGTGTCTCACAGCCATATGTTGTCTTGGCTGACCCAGGAGCAGGATAAAGAGTCCACTGAACCCCTGGCAAGGCGGGGGACTCCGCCGTCAAGTGCTGCTAAATAATCAATACATAAATAATCAATACATAAATAATCAATACATAAATAATCAATACATAAATAATCAATGCTTTCCAATGGTAACTGGAGCCTGTTGTGTCGCCATACTCCCCACACACACGCACACACGCACGCACCGCACGCACGCACACACACACACACACACACACACACACACACACACACACACACTCACACACACTCGCACACACACACACACAGCACGCACGCACGCACGCACGCACGCACGCACGCACGCACGCACGCACGCACGCACGCACGCACACACACACTCACACACACACACACACACACACACACACACACAAGCGCACACACACACACCAAACACGCAAACACATGAAAGTGACTTTGTGTCACCTCTCTGAGCTCTAGCTGCAGTTTAAAATGCGGCTGGGCCAAATGCTGCAGCTGCTGCATGCTTGAGCATCACAGTAGTAGGGACTTCTTTCTCTATCATGGCCTTTCTATATTTTTATTTAGTTCATTAATGAACGCCAATAGTTTTAATTAATGAACAACACACAACGCTTCCGATGGCGTTTGAGGCAACTCCCCTCCCTCATAAGTATGAGCATTCACTCACCGTTAATCAAGGAATGACAACGAATAAATGAATGTATTGGGTCACATTATTTAATCTACATGAAGGCAGGACCACCTGTCAATCACACAAATAACAAGCGCTAATTATTTCTCCATGTGCGAGTCCCACCAAACAAGGTATAATGAAGACTAATATGAATTCTTAATGTTGCCACATGTCCTTTCAGAACGGTAAGTAGACAAAATGGATGCATATTTATAGGCTTGCAGTCTTCCTGCTACTGTGACTACGTCATCCATTCACCGTGCAGCAGCACCTTCCACGTTGGGGATCCTTGCCCAGTTTTCTTTTGCACTCTAGGGGCTTTATCTTCAATGTTGAACAACACACTGAGTCGCGTTGGACAAACGCGTCAGCCAAATAACTGGTAATGTAACGTCGTGTGTTCGAGCTCTCTTGGTTTTTGGAGGGAAGGAGGGGCTTGCCTTGGGGACACAATCGAGGTTTGTGCACGTGTGTGGGGGAGTGACCTGCTGACAATGTAATAAAAAAGATCTCTCCCTTCTCTCCCAACTCTCGCCCTCTCTCAGCAAAACATTTCCACTCGGCGTCCCTGCCTCCGGTGAGGCTCGGCACCACATGACAGACCCCCCCCCCCCCCCCCCCTCCCCCGCTCCCAGCCACGTCACAGGCGGAGCCGAGCCGGCGGTCCAGCGCTGACGCGCGCCGGCCGTCGTCGTGACGACCGTCCAGGGAATGCTACAACCGTGCTTTTTCGCTACATGCGCTACATCGCTAATCCTCCCCCCCCCCCCCCCCCCCCCCCCACCCCGGCCACTTTAAGATACCTCGGCCCCCGGCAATGCCAGCACCCTCCCTGTGGGATGCGCTGCGTTTTGTCTGCTGTTTGGTGTGTTCCCGATTTTTTATTTTGGTCCTGCGGAATCTGGGCTCTGAGAGAGGACGCACGACTCAGTGCTGCTGCTGCTCCGTACCTCAGCCCCCCTCTGGCTGCTCATTGGCCGCTCGGATGCACGCTGCAGTCTAATCAATACCTCCCAATTACCATGCCCCCGACATCTCATTCACACGCGGGGCGGGCCCCTGCCTCGAAGAGCAGGGAGGGAGGGAGGGAGGGAGAGAAGGAGGGAGGGAAGGGAGGAGGGAGGCATCGACAGATGGACAGAAGGGAGAGGAGGAATAATGAATGGATGAACGCATGAAGCCAATTTGGGAGAAAATACGTTGTTTTTTTTTACCACGTCTCGAATTATGCTTTATCTCTCGTCTGAGGAAAGTCAGAAGCGTAACGAGATTCAATAGTTACAAAAACCTGCTCCTTCACTCATCATCCCCTGCTGATTCCAGGGGGAATTCAGTTATTTTCAAACCGCAGTGAATTATCTCACACGTAAACCGTGAACATTGAACCTCTCCCCTCCCTCGAAAAAAAAAGATAGGTGGGAGATGGCCAACTTCTCCGTCCATTCAACCGTACGCAAAAACACAGGACAGGCTCACATTAATATAACCCTCATTAACAGGCCGTTCACAGCTGTCAACAGCATTCCCTCTTTTTTTCTTATGTAATATTACAAAGGCATGTTGTGGCTTACCTTCTCTGTCACGGTGAACTGCTCCAAATGGGAGCTGGCCAGCATGACCTTCAGCGGAGTGCACAATGCCAGCCACATAGGGGAAAAGCACTTAGCCTCACAAGCATTCATAACAAACCTGCATCGCTTGTGTATTCATGAGCCTGTTATAA
>NC_082391.1:17977110-18081097 GCF_031168955.1 Gadus macrocephalus | reverse complement strand
CACACACACACACACACGTGCCCATGTCGAACTCCATGTCATCGTCACCAGGTTCCCACCGTACTGTCACTGTACTCTTACGTATGACGCTACAATATCTTCACACTGCCAGGCGATACAATGGCTCTGCATCCCCCCCCCGCCACACACACACACACACACACACACACACACACACACACACACACACCACCCCCCCCCCCCCCCAACCCATCCCCCGTCCCAGAACCCCAGACGCCCCCCCCCCCCCCCCCCCCCCCCCCCCGCGCACTAGTTTTGCGACCGGCTCGTGGACACCGTCATGTGCCGCTGGCCGTGTTGTGATGGGGACGCCATGGCACCCAGAGGGCGCCCCCCCTCACCTCCTCCTCCACCTCCTCCTCGACCACCACCACCTTGGTGGTGGTGGTCGAGGAGGAGGAGGAGGAGGAGGAGGAGGAGGAGGAGGAGGAGGAGGAGGAGGAGGGGGGGCTCTCAGGCAACGAGCAGCGGGTCGATCCCCGAAGCCTCCCGTGAAACCCAGCCTCGCTATGAACATGTAAAGCACACTCGTAATAAACCAGAACCCGTCTTTCTAGCCGGAACAGGGGGGAGAGAGGGGCTGGATGACGCGTCCTCTGGAGACACGCGGCGCGGGGGTCGATGTCCCGCCTCGAGAGGTTAGACGCGCTAATCAACGTACCGCTCTCAATTCCACCGATTACCAACACTTGATAATCACAGTTGAGTCGACGGGGATGGCAAAACATTTCCATTCCAGGGGCCAGATTAGTCGCCGTGACGGGTCAAGGCGATGCCATTAAATCAAATGGAGGACAAATCCCGCGCCTGCTTGGCTGCGTGTGGCTGGGTCAGGGCGGGACGCCATTTGCCATTTGTTGATAACCGTAACGCCCAAAGGTCACCCGGCTTAATGAAAAAAAAAAAATAACATGACGTGGATGTGAAGCTAATGGCGCTAAGCGGCTAGCACATGCACAGCAAGTGTGTGCGTGTGCGTGTGCGTGTGCGTGTGTGTGTGTGTGTGTGTGTGTGTGTGTGCGTCATTCGTTCATAGGGGGCGGTACGGTGGTTAATTCCCGGTGGAGTTGAGCATCAAATACCAAAAACCCCTGTGCACATTCTGATCCAGCGTCGAGGTCACTCTAGAGAAGGAGGAGGAGGAAGAGGAGGAAGAAGACGAAGAGAGAGATGGGGGAAGGGGGCTGTTTTGGGGGTTCAGGGGGGGCAGCCGGCCTGCGGGTCACTGACCTTGACGGCGTCCACGTGGGATCGGCTCACCAGTCCCACCACTCGCTCCACGCGGTGGGGGCTGGTCATGCTAGTCACTCGCACCCGGGTGACTCCTTCCACCAACTCCTTGTCCTGCGAGGGGGGCGGAGCCAGTCAGATAGGGGGGCGGGGTTAACAAAGGATCACGGTCCATGACAAAAGACAATCATGGAGGGCAGTGTTTATGATGTCGCTGAATCTGGGCTAGGGGATCTTTAGAATGGATTAGAGAGCTAGCGAAGTTTTTCCGAATTTTATCCTATTTATCTTAAATTATAGAAATGGAAATGTGTAAACACAAAATAAAGAATATACAGTATACAACAGCTGTATACAAACTCTAAGGTATTTCAATCTGACCAAATGTGGTGGCCAAGTGTGTAACATAGTGCTCTTGTTGACGGTCCTGATTATTAAGAGAGCCTTTACAAATCCTAAGTATTAATAACCTAAAATAATCAAATACATTAATTCAATCATATTTAGGTAACATCCACCACCCTGTGATATGAAGGTTATAGTCATTGCAAAGAGGGATACTTAATGGAATTAATGGATGCATGTTACTGCATATTATCGGCTGCTTTTTATATATTTGTATGATGAATTAAAGCAGCAATCTACTGCATGGGACAAACAAACAGTGAATATAGTGAATATATATTTTGGGAATAAAATATGAATCCTGACCTGATTTAAGCAGAATTGTCCCCTAGTCTCCACAACTCAGCTATAGGGACTGGTTTTGTTGTGGCAACAACAAGATAAACATGGCTGGACAGTTGTTAGGGGGGTTTAGCAACATGACAACGTGAATTATAAATAAGAATAATAATTTTTCTGGCAATACAAAGTGACAGACACAAACCTGCATAAATATAAGTCCTTAAAACATTAAATCCTAATTATAAAGTTTGGGCAAGTCTAGCAACATCCATCAAACAGCTAATCCTACCTGGGTGTTGTTGAATATATTTTGGCGGTTGAGCCCCTTAATGGACAGCAGGGGGCAGCGTTTTAGGAAGGCCATCACACTGACTGAATGAATAAACTTTCTGACCCGTCCTAAATGAATTGTTGTTGGTTTATTTCACTTCCCCTGCAAATGTTGCAGCTTCTACCACACGTATTCGCTCTAGAATGAAAAAAGGTGTAGACCAAGGCACAGGTCTTTGGTGTTTATACCAACACACACAAGCACTAACACCAATACACAAACGCATGCAGGCTAAGGTGCACGGGGCTAGCCACACCTATACCACAGACCAAACAGGCAAATTAACACAATAGGATTTAAACATTCCGGCCTCTGACAGAGAGGCCATTCGGATCAGATCAGATCCAGGTATGTGTGTTTGTGTGTGTGTGTGTGTGTGTGTGTGTGTGCGCACAGCGCACACACACACACACACACACACACACACACACACACACACACACACACACACACACACACACACACACACACACACACACACACACACACACACACACACACACTATATGCAATGTAAAATATACCCTAGCCAGGATAAGGCACCCCATTTAAAACACATACTACGTCTATACTATACATTTGACTGATTTCCAGGTATTCCATCCACCAGTAGTTTCCCTTCACTGTAACTGTTTCATCTCTTCTCTAATCCTCTGACGGATTTCATTCTCTTTCTGCACCCCCCCTCTCCCCTCTTCCCCGTTCCTTTTCTCTGTACCCAATTTGTTTCTATGAAACTTCCCATCCATTCTGCCTACGAAGCTCTGAATAGGGGAGCTGCCTACAGGCTCATCCATGCTGTTGTGGTCTACAGGTACAGAACACAGGAAGGTCTGAGGGAAGGCACATCACAGCAATGACTGCAGCATTCGGTTGGGGCTCACGATAGGAGATGTGGGGCCCACCCAGATTACGAAACAATCTGTGCTGGTCATCTGAATGACAGAATTCAGGGCCCTCGTTGATTGGCTAAACCAGTGCCTCCAGAGGTGACTCACAGGCCTAATCCTGTAAACACCTCCCACTAATTCAAGACAACCCTCGGATTGTTGCAAAACAGTTTGCTGAGACTTTTTGGGAGGGATTTATGGTAACGGCTATTAGCTACAAAATCTAAAATAACCCACAACCGTCTTGGGCTCATCTCTGGTGAGCACTCCTTCATCACAAGGGCGTCCTGCCAGGAAGTGGAAAGCTCAGACTTCTGCATTAAGTACTCTGTTCCATTCAATCTAGTAAGTGACATGTGTGGTGTATTTACCCCGAGTTCACCAGGAACACACTGCTGTTTCCGACTTAGCACATGGAGTTTAGGAAAGACATGCCATTAGGTGATTGTGTTGTGGGAGATGTTATTAAGGTACTCCAAGTTTATTAAGGATATATATATATATATATATATATATATATATATATATATATATAGAGAGAGAGAGAGAGAGAGAGAGAGAGAGAGAGAGAGAGAGAGAGAGAGAGAGAGAGAGAGAGAAAGAGAGAGGGAGAGAGAGAGAGAGAGAGAGAGAGAGAGAGAGAGAGAGAGAGTGCACATACCACACACACAAAGTGTATTAAAGGTAGTGCTTTTCTAATTTCATCGTTTGCGTTGGTTTGTGTACTTGTTGTACATACCTATTTTATACAAAAACAAGTATACAAACCAACACAAAGGACACAATCCCAGACACACAGTGTATTTAAAAATCTAAAGGTAGTGATTTTCTAATTCCATGCTGACAAAAAGACAGGCCAAAGAGCATTTACCTAATGGGTTATAGAAATCTGCCAGGGATCAATTTCATTAACATTTTGGCTAAGCCAAAGAAAGGTCGCACAGCAAAGTTAAATTCGTCCAAGTAATATCGAGTCAGGGGTCGCTTTCGCTTCTAGAACAAGTGCCTGATGCAGTGCTACCGCCTTCAGTTACAACTACTTATGAGACAACCAATCACGTCACAGCAGAGCATCACACAGCTGCTAACAATCCAATCCTCGTCTCCTAAATTGACATTTCTTACAATACTGTCCCATAACATCAGCTGTGATAACAACATTCCCTGGGATTAATAAACGAAATATTACATTATCGTATCTTATCATAGCCGGTTGAAAACAACCCTTTCTCAACCCGCCAATTGTAGATTGCTGTTGAGAAAAAAAACAGCTATAAATATTACAGCTCTGTATTAATGGACGCCGTCGTTTGTTCAAATCTTTCCTTATAAATATTCCCCGGGCCGGGACGATGGAAGCGCAAACACTGTTCATAAGCAGAGGGGTCAGCGGTTCCATCGGGTCTGCCCACTTCAGTGTGCGTTAGTCCAACAAGTGCCTGTGTGACTCATGCACTTCTGTCTGCTTTCCCTTTTGTTTTCTTCCCATGCGGGTTCCACCCGCGCCTATCTATCGGATCATATTGTTTTCTCCTCTGTCCATTGAGACCTGAAGGTGATATGGCGGCTGGTGCTTTCAGACACGTCACTACGCCCAGGTGAGCAGGACAGGAAGAGGATCTCCACCTCGGACAGGAAGCCAAAGCATCCCAATAAGTGATGTGTCATGTGTGTGTGTGTTTGTTTGAATGTATGTGTGTATGTGCGCGTGTCAGACAGTAGTAGCGTGTAAAATACACTTATTCCTTTTTGAGGGTGTGTGTGTGTGTGTGTGTGTGTGTGTGTGTGTGTGTGTGTGTGTGTGTGTGTGTGTGTGTGTGTGTGTGTGTGCGTGAGAGTGTGTGTGTGTGAGTGAGTGAGTGAGTGAGTGAGTGAGTGAGTGAGTGAGTGAGTGAGTGAGTGAGTGAGTGAGTGAGTGAGTGAGTGAGTGAGTGAGTGAGTGAGTGAGTGAGTGAGTGCGTGCGTGCGTGCGTGAGTGAGTGAGTGAGTGAGTGAGTGAGTGAGTGAGTGAGTGAGTGAGTGAGTGAGTGTGTGTGTGTGTGTGTTACCTCCCACACTTCCTCGGAGCCATCTTCCTTTCCGTTCTGTTGTGTGTTCAACTGCAAGGTTACCTCGTAACACTCCTGAATATCTACAAACACAAAACATCAGTTTTATTATTTTGAGGTGGTTTTGTGCTTGCTACTCATCTGGCCTTAGGGAGTATAAAGCCAAGGAATGAAGATGCTCATTGTGAGTATGTGGCTTCCACATATGGTGGTATATGTCCCAGATGCTCTGCTCTAGCGATACCTCGAACATGATTGGTTGCTTTGGAAGACCACTGGTGGAGGCGGTACATTGTTGTTTTTTTACAAAGCTGTGTCTTCTCTTTTTCACATATGGTCCTTGTCTTCTTCAACAAGCCAGTGTATACAATTGTCCTGCAGAATATGTACTTAAATTGGATAAACTACCCACACACATATAAAAATGTTGGTTCTTTACCCTTACCTTCTGTAGAACACATACATCATATCATGATGTTTGAATACTTATAATTATTCAAATTCAGTATACATAGAGATATATTTTAATGTGAAATCTCCTAAAAGTACTGTGAGCTTCCACGTAAATGCTTCATGCCAGAAAGTGAATTCTTAGTAAAATGACCAACTTTGAGTCGTGTCATTTTATTCCAAATAAAAATGTAATAAACCTTTTTGCGTAAAATATCCCGGGAAATATTCCACTCCACCGTGCTGGTCCATAGAAAATGTGGTTGGCCAGAGATCTGGGAAACAGTAGTGAGAGAACGTTGCTTCAGATCAGGTCTGCAGTGCTCACCGGTGATGTAGCCAGGGGGAAGGTGGAGCCAAACATGTGTATATTATTTTGTCTCCAATCGGTAACCGAACGCAAGTAGCCCTCTAATATTGACTTCAACTCAGTCTCCCAGATTCTTTAATCAAGTTTTTTTTTGTTCTGATAAAGCAGACTTCTTCCTCCACCTCTCTCCGTCACCTCTGGGGAGAGGCCGGGTCAAGCCATTAAAGCGGACGAGTTGTTTGCTCAACTAATGAGCAGCAGGACTTGTGGTGGCAATCTGGCGGGCCATTCGTTTCCGTCGTCACCACCGGCTCCACCGACTGACCTGTCAACATCGGCGGGTCGAGTCTGTTCTCCCTCAAGCGCGAAACGACTTTCTCAAAGTTTAACGTAAGGACAAAGCACTGCGTGTGGGACAGGCTGATAACGAGGACAAACCTCTTGCCAGAACCTGATAAAACATTGATACACCAACAGTTCTGCGATATGATGTACGCTCTCATTGTTCAGAGGAGGACTTTTCGTTCTATGTCCTCTTGGGATACCCCTCAGCCTGTATTTACGTGCATGTGAAGTGTGGAAGCCAGTATGAGTGCATGTATGTGTGCGTTTAAGTTTGCGTTGCTGAGTGTACTACGTGTGTGCATGCCTGCATGCGTATGCGCGTATATTTGGAGCAAGGTGGGTGTGCAGGTTGTGTCTGTGTGTGTTTGTATGCGTGTGCGCGTGCGTGCGTGTGCATGTGCGTGTGTGTGTGTGTGTGTGCGTGTGTGTGTGTGTGTGTGTGCGTGTGTGTGCGTGCGTGTGCATGGGCGTGTGCATGTGTGTGTGTGTGTGTGTGTGTGTGTGTGTGCGTGCGGTAGGAGTCGTTGTATCCCCGAGCAGGACGAGCTAACAGGAGTGTAAGAATGGTCCATGTGACTCACTGCTACGTCTGAGTGTGGAGGAGGAGAGCTGTGTGTGTGGGAAGAGGACTCTGGTGCCCAGCTGAGTAAAGACCAAGCTCCATTACACAAGCTCATCCAACACGCTCATGCATATTCACACTTCCAACGTCTGCGCGCACGCGCATTGCCACACACACAGAGACCATCCGCATCGAAAGAGATACACAGGTAGACAAGGGCGGAACAAGCACACAAACACACACACACACACTACACACAAATGTCACGAATACTATTATAATAGCAGAGCAATGACTAGCCATGCAAATACTTACGTTTACTTACGACAACTACGTAACCTTTGGATGAAATCTGTTACGTTTGAAGTGTAGCACTGCATTTTTCTTATGTTTCTGGGAAATGTATGTTGCCGCTTATAATGTGTTGCTCATCCAATTTGCAACGACAATGCTGCGGACATTGTGGAAGATTGTAATCTTAATTATTTAGGGGTTTGTGTGTGTGTGTATGACATGCAACATGCACAACTAGCTATGTTTCTCCCCATCTCAGTTTCCCAAAATAATTCCAAACCTCAGATACCACATGAATTCCAAACCATAGGACCTCAACACACATTCCCTCTCTATCCAGCGAGGAACCGCTTTAAAAGAATGTTGGTTTGGAGGTCAGTTGTACAGTCGATCCTTTGTACAACTGATTTGGTTTGATTTGTTTAAGTTGAACTTTTAACTCAAACTTCCAACTGAAAAATACTACTTAAAAGTTAGTTTATGTGTGTGCATAATATGTGTAAAACTCTATTCACAATGAACACCTATTCACATGGTGTCGCGTCAACCCAGTTACTGTCTGCATGAATCAAACTGAACAGAAAGGCAACGTTTTCCCCGAATTCGTTGACACGGCGATCAGGAACTTAGCAACCATCCACTCACAAGAACAATAACAACCCCATTCAACCGCAGAAAAGAACTAGGTCGCAATTAAAAGAGTTCCACGTCGGGCCAAACAGTTCATCCCTCTTTTGTCATTGCGTAAATTAAATTATCTGCTGGTATTTAGGATACTCCTGTGACTCAATGGCGTGAGTGTTGCTATGTGTGTGTGTGTGTGTGTGTGTGTGTGTGTGTGTGTGTGTTTGTGTGTGTGTGGGTCTGTCTGGCACACACAAATGAGCTCCACCGCCGTGTGCACCAACCCCATATAATTTGCTGCAGCTTTGGAGGCTAGGTGGTGGTGGTGGGGGCTTGAAATGAAGAGTTCACAGTTCAGGCAGCCTTTGTCCGTGACTGTGCAACCATGCAGACATCCAACGAATCAGTCCCCCTCTCCCACCACGCACGCACGCACGCACCCGCACCAGAACACTCACACACACACACACACACACACACACACACACAGCAACCCCTACCTCCTACACACCAACAAACACTTCCCACACTGCCCGGAGTGCCAACTGAATGTAGTTCACCTACAAACTGTACTGTAACTGTCTGTGAAGAGCAAACTTATAAAGTATATAAAGGCTATATAAGCGCTGCGGTATCGTTATATATTCTCAGGTTAGGTATACATGTTTCTGCAAGCACATGGTCTGAACCAATAGAATAACCCAACTGACCAGTCCAGTTCATTTAACCGATGTCATGAGAACAACCGACATCCGTGTGTATCCAAGCTCCACATTGTGAGTCACGCATAGTGAACACGTTGAACAAGGCTTGTGGTTCCTGTTACCGTGGACCTCGCCGCAGACTGTATCTACAGCGGGGACAATGTCAGCACAAAATGGCAGATTATGAAAAGGAAGAGCTAACAACAACAATCACCGAACGCGTCACGTTTCAACTGAGCCCACTCTCTGCTGCTGTCCCCTTGATCGGAGCCTCATGGAGATCGATAGGGCAGGGGGTCCTCGTCCTCACCTGACCCTACGGCCGTGGCCTGTTACCTGGAGCCCAGTTCAAAGGCCTCTCTAACCGTGTGTGACTTTGGAGTACCCTCAGGACTCAATGCAGGTGATATCATGGTGTACAGCGCTGAAGAGTTGGAGGATAAGGCCTGAATGTCTCTCTGGTTGGGGCGTTTGTTTTAGCCCCTCTCCTTCCTCAAAGCTCAGCATCAGTGGAAAATTCCGCTGTGGAATGTTTGGAATTCCGATTTGGATCCATTCTCGAGTGTTCAGGATGAGGTGCTCTGGTTTGAAGTGAGAATATTCCGGATGGTAACAATGTATGAATGAGGCCAAAAACCCTTGAAAAGCAGCTGGCCATTTGAGCATTGAAGTTAGGATTTCAGGGCACCAGTCTATCTATCTTGATGAGAGTCCTAATCCAGCAGCCAGACACTTTAAGGTGGCTGCAATAGCAGTCAGAAAACTCAGCAGATGAGCATGTGTTTCCCTCTATACCACATGTATTACCTCCAACTGTCTTGCCCAGGGTAATAGTGCAATATCAGTACAACGACAAACAAATTAACCCAAGCTAAACTAAACTAATCCAAATGATAATTTCTTTGGTTGTTTATTTTGTGTTATTTTAAATAATAAATATATATTATACCACTTCCTGTGAGTTTCGACACACTGTGAGGTTTGATACTATGGCCTACACAAACCATCCCCAGAAAGGTGTGAATGGGAGATATCTTGTATGCTCTATGTGTGTGTGTGTGTGTGTGTGTGTGTGTGTGTGTGTGTGTGTGTGTGTGTGTGTGTGTGTGTGTGTGTGTGTGTGTGTGTGTGTGTGTGTGTGTGTGTTTTTCCTACCAAGAAGTGCATGGAACAGCTGGCTTCCAAAGATGGCAGAAACTTTCCCCACGCTGGCGTTCAACGCCTGCTCCTGTGGACTGGTCAGGTTGGCCTGATACTGCCGTAGCAGGTCCACTGCCCGCTCGGTGTCTGCCACATAACAACACACACAAATTGCTATTTTTCTAGAGAATAGCGAAACATTTATATGGCTGTATATTCTGCCATATATAATAGTTGGCGTTAAAGACTGTTGGTATGGACTGTTGAAGTCTATGCATGTTTTGATCGAGCTGGGTAAAAGTAATAACCGGACTAACGGGAATAACGGAACTGTCCCTATCAATCACAAGGCTGGGAAAAGTTGCTGATACCGAAAGTCATGAAGAAAATACACTTCCTGTTCTCCCTTGGGACTTAAAAGTTAGCATGTTCTACAAGTTTGTAACAAGATGTAAACGAATGTTAACGGTGCGACCTAAGTTAGAAAGTCAGATAAATCCAAATGAGATGCACAAGCCACAATTTAACCTGTACACAGCGACTTACCACATTTATGAACCATCCCGCGAAACGAGGGGTAGAAGTCTTTGCCCCACAACCTGATTTATACAACTTAAGATAAATGTCATGCGGTTTGTAAAAAAAAGAAAAAAGAACCAACTTAATATAGATTGCCAGCAAAATGCCCCTAGTTCTCTCTTAAACATAAAGTTGATGCTTTTCGTTAATCCTGATTATAGCGTTATAGACAGCCCCACCGTTGTTGAAGCAGTGCAACGGCGGTCCGCATCTGCGTCCCTCCACAACCCCTAGACAAGATACGGTTAACGGGTACACAATATTCTCCACTTTCCTAAAGTTCGGTCAAAAGGCTGTCCTCACTGCGTCTCCGCCCCTCTCAAACGCAGTTTGGACCACCCTTGGGAATCATCAACAGACTAGAAGCCTCGTTCATTCCTTTCAGTATTTATTATCGATGAAGATGTATATAGCTATTATCAAATAAAATAATAGACTGGCTTCGTTAATTGAATGTCGCATTAAAAAAAAACTTGTCGCGTCAGCAAGTAGGCTACCCATTTTTTCTGACTGGGAATGTCTGCCACCTTGTGGTCATAAAGTGAGCACTCCTATATAATGAAAAAGTTTAAAAAAGGCATCAACAACTGGACATTCTATGTTCTCAATTTATATTGAATTTAGATGATTTAGAAAAGTGGATTCATTCTCACATCTCTTTACCTCTCTTCACGAAACACTTACAAAAATACCAAGGTCATGTAAAACTGTATAAATGTGATGAAGATTTAAACAATATCAATATAATTATTTTACAGATTTATAAAACATTTAGTAGAAACCTCAAAAAACGGAGAACCAGACAACCCCAAAAGTTACAGCACATGAACTTATGTGATCAACAAATCGTAAACATTCCAGTGTAGCTTTAAGAAGAAAAAATAGTGAAGATAACAAATGTTACTTTTCTAAATAGAAAACATGCAGCAGTCGTAAGGAAAACAGTGAATTTAAAGGGGACGTTTCATGTCAATAATGAATTAATATCTTGAGTGCAATGGGCCCAGCCTTTATTGCTTCAAACTGTATTAATTTAAGTTAAATGTACAGTGATGGTATAATTTGAACCAAGAGCCATGCTGCTTGATCCAGGACCATACCGTTCTGCTGGGCAAGGAGGGGACAGACGCTTGCTCTTTCACTTTTGAGGTAAACTCTAGGGCAAGAAGGGATTTAGTTCGTGTCCGTTCGAGTCAGTCACCCTGTTTTTCTTCTTTCTTTGCACTGTTGGCAGAGATCAGGTGTTACTCACAACACAAAAATGGGTTTCGGTCTAAACACATTTGGCCACATTTTTCAAATGCCAGTATTTGTAGGATAGATAAACACACAGTGTAAGACAACATGTATATTAGTGTTTGGCAAAGTTTTTTTCAGTGTACTAAATCAATGGAACCAGTTCATGTGAACGATTTGAAAGTCTGAGCGCTCACTAATCCCAAGCCTCACTTTTCCCAACTCCTACTGGCCACGCAATGGCCAGTAGGAGGGGTGACCTGCTATGTGGTGCAATCCCTCAACACATTGGAAGTGTGACCAACAATGGATAAGTGGGAGTCATTGTCTGGAACAAGGACCTTAATTGGTGATTAAAAATAACACCACTGATAGGCCTGCTTTGGCCTGTGGCCCACAGATAGTTCCTGACCCCTTATCTAGAGCAGATAGTAGGCCTATATGAGTCTTTTTTTACCGCTGATTGTCAGTTTCGATTTGGCTTCTGGCAATCTCATCTGGTTTCGATTACTTTAACCAGACCCATCTCTATTTAAGGATATGTGACAACTCGACCATGATATGTAAGCAAGGCAGATATCTTATCTTCCTCATATATCAGATTACACAATGGAGTACATGGTATAGTACACAGCTCATACAACTCTCACCCAGCAAACTTTTGTAAATGAGCCCAGACATTATCAGCAACGACAGCAGGTCCACTGTAATCCATATTGTTGTATACTGTGTGGGTTTCTAGAATAAGGAAACATTTACATTTATTACACTTGTTTTAGATTGATCTACAGATAGTTTTTCAGAGAAGTTTAGTAATTGTATTAGAAGTGATAATTCATAGTATTCTGCACAGTGCGTGCGTACATGTGTGTGGGCGTGTTTGCCTGTGAATCCGTCTATATGTCCGTGTGCATGTGTGTGTGTGTGTGTGTGTGTGTGTGTGTGTGTGTGTGTGTGTGTGTGTGTGTGTGTGTGTGTGTGTGTGTGTGTGTCGTGTGATTTTGCATTCCTGGGGCAGACAGGCATGCAAGTGCGTTTCTGCATGAACGCAGGTGTATTTCTATGTTTTAATCATATGTTCTTCCACTATTTAATGAACAGCTGCAGACAGCCGTCTTCAAAGGAGGCAGAGCTCACCAAGGTCCAGTCCGGCTGCGTCATTTTTTGGAATCGGTGGCAGGAGTTGGTGGTGACGGAACTGACCCCCGTGCACCACAGCAGAGAGAAGAGCCAGCTCTCATTCACCACCCATAGGTTCACAGTTATGTTCTCCTTAGCTAGTTCCCTGGGAAACACACACACACACACACACACACACACACACACACACACACACACACACACACACACACACACACACACACACACACACACACACACACACACACACACAATAGTCTACATTCCATGGTATCAGTAAAAATGTATTGTCATCAGTTTAAAGATGACTTAAGAAACAGCATATGCTTTCGATATGGATAATAAACATTCCACTCTCATTAATCATTGCATCTACACTAGCACGTGGGATGTCGGTACAGGGTTCATTGTGAAACGACTATATCAGGTTCTCGACTATATCTGCAGGTTTCAGCAAGTCAAATTTAAGACTTTTTAAAGGCACCCAGTGCAACTTTATGTAAACATTCAATGAAAAATAAACATTCAATTTCTAGTCTTTTTTACACGTAGTAAGTTTCAATAACTCCATACCATTACATATCGACATTCAAGGAGCAAAGATGAGACGTTGTTGTGTGGTGAGAACTGATAGAAAATCGTAAACAACAACAATCGCCGGTGGGGAGAAGCCATTTTTCCATTGACTGGAAGCCTGCTTTATTTATTGTAGGTTACAAAAAATAAAGAAAATGGCGGCATTGTTGTTGTTATCGATTTTGTATCAGTTCTCACCACACAACGACGTCTCATCTTTGCTGCTTAAATGTCGGTATGTAATGGTATGGAGTTATTGAAACGTACTACGTGTAAAAAAGACTAGAAATTGAATGTTTATTTTTAAGCCTCGAAAGTTGCACTGGGTGCCTTTAAGACCTTTTTTAATAACACCTTGAATGAAATTTAAGACCTAAAACACGCGATGGTGGGGGTTGGCGACAGACGCGAGCCAACTTCGGAAACGGACGTCTTCCAGCCAACTGTCCTTGAATTTGCACCTACCCATTGTCGCAGACTAGCTAGCACGCACGCAGATAATCGTTTATATATGCAGCAAGCAAGAAAGAAGCCTGAAATGTCCCACGAGAAAAATAAATTAATAATTAGTCCTTCCACGACAAATTTAAGTCCTTGAGTCACAGTATTTAAGAACACCATGTGACATTAAATTTAGAAACATGAATTTAAGACTTTGTAAGACTTTTAAGGATGCGCGGACACCCTGTATATTAAGTCTGCTATAACTCCCAGTCAAACTTAAACAGCCATGCCCCCTGCCCCGGTTTATAAAACCATCTGAAATAACCGGGCCTTGTTTGAAATGCCGAAGCCTTTAGCATCAAGGACCCAAAATGTTCACCTGGAAAGGTTTTTCTGTACCTTGAAAGTTTTGGGGGAAAAAAAGCTGACTTGACTGAAACACTAACCAATCCGAAAGTGAATAACTCAGAGTTGTCATAGTTGGTACACGTATAAAAAGCGCGCATAAGCAGTTTTCCAAAAAGAAAAAACTTCTTTGATGAAAGGGGGTGCTATAACTTCCAACAACAAACAAAAACGCTCAGCTCAATTATTCAATCAATCACAAGTCTGCTTCAAGGCAGCACAGGGACTCATTAGCCTCGCTTGTATTAGCATGTTATCATGCTCATGGAATATTGCGCACATGATGAGTTGACTCACACAAAGTTTCATTCAGAAAATGTACATGCGGCGACATCTCTAGTTGTTATTAATACACCACTATGACGCAGGGTGCACTAGCCCTAATACATTTAACAGTACTATCGGTTTATTTTACCCGAGTTCATATGTGCTCAAGCTGTTGTACTTCAAATTCAGGGAAGTTCCTCCTTCCTTTTTCATATCAGAGATGTTGTTATAGTACTGTTTGAATCCCGGCGCACTCTTCTTTACGTCGCTTCGTTGTGTTGGTGGAAGCCAGAAGATCTATGAAAAAATACAGAAAATAAAATGCTTGAATTAAATTGAACAAAACATGCACTGTAAAAAAAAAAAAACGAAACCGCTAGGGTTAACAATGACACTGACCAGACGGGGGTCGATCCCAGACATCAGGATGGTTTCAACAACTATGTTGGTGTCGTTGGTTCCGTTCTCGTTTTTGAGGTCAAACAGGATGGAAATGTTATTTTTCTGAGCCAGGTCAAGGAGCTGAACTAAGGAGGGAACGGTCTGATTGGTTGCCATCTCCTTCTCCTCAGGTGACAGCTGGGACACCGTGTAGAAAGGGTCTGTCTGGAAGCACGTCATAGTGTTTGATTGACCAATGTGCTGTGTATAACTCGGTCATTCTGTACAACGAAGTAGGCAAGGGTCATCTATGTTTTCAAAAGAAAACACACAGTAATGATGATAAATACAACTTAAGGCAATGGTAGGAAAGGTAAAATTGTCTTTTCTAAACCTGTTTTGTAAAGGTATAGAAAGATTGTATTCTCATATATATACACCTTAATAAACTGTCAGTGAACCATAACATGCACATTGGAATTGGTCCCAACAGGCTTTCAGGCACCAAAAAGTAATCCCCATTTCATAAAGACACCCACACACTTGCATCACACACACACACACACACACACACACACACACACACACACACACACACACACACACACACACACACACACACACACACACACACACACACACACACACACACACACACACACACACACACACACAATGTATGACCCCACCACTCGAAGAGTCCTCATTGACGAACTACAAGCACCTCAATGTCTTGATCACTTCATGTTTTATCCCCCTGCCCTGAATATGATTACAAATTCAGAGGCACTTATCATGAGGAAACCAAATGTCAATGAAAGTGATGACAGCCTTTATTACCTTGAGGAACCAGTCACCGGCATTCAGGTCCTGGAGCTCCTCCAACGTTAGCTTGCCGCTCTTGTTGAAGTCCCGCCCAGCAAACTTGTGCTTCGCGTCTGTTGTCCGCAGAAAGAAGTCGTCATGGTCGTGCATGAGGAAGGGAACCCCATCTCCACTGGGGGAGGAAGTTAAGGTTAAACCAGGCAAATGTTATACAACATGTGTTGACCCCCCAATACACACACACACACACACACACACACACACACACACACTACCTGATCTGCACGTCTGTTTCGAAGGCTGTCACGTTGCATGCCACACTCCTCTCGAACGACATCATGGTGTTCTCAGGGGCCAGCTGAACACAACCAGACAAACGGACAGACAGAAAGAGAGAACATTAACACATATATCCAGAGTTGGTTCAGCAAAACAGTGTCAAGTTCTGAATATCTGTGGCCCAGAGAAAAAGTATGTAACAAAAGGCAGCTACACTGTAGTGTTCCCGTACATGCAGACTCTTTATCTCTATAAGGCTGAGCCAGGTAAAACACATTATGTTAGCATCCTAATAAGAGAGAGAGAGAGAGAGAGAGAGAGAGAGAGAGAGAGAGAGAGAGAGAGAGAGAGAGAGAGAGAGAGAGAGAGAGAGAGAGAGAGAGAGAGAGAGCCCACCATGGGTGCACCTCGGTGGCCAATGAGCTCAGGTTTGGGATGGATGACGTCAGACAGGCAGGGGGTATGACACTGGATAAGTAGGGGACTCAGGTACACAGCTATAACTATGATAGAAAACACCAGCGACAGAAGGATCTTGGATCCTAAAGGGAAAACAGGTCGGACAAATACATCAGCTTATCAGCCAACAGAGCAAATGGGACATTTCTACCCCCCAAAAATCCACAAGCAATCTACGTAAACATGAATTGTTAAACCCACAATCTAACAAAGTTACAATTCCACTCCTTATTGTAAATGCTGACTTACATTAATGTTAATACCTAATAAATTGACTATGGACTAATAAGCTGTGGTTGCCGTTTTGAGTATTCGTCACACAGAGTAATTGTCACTGTGAGTTTTTGTCACTGTGAGTATTTGTCAATGTTAGTATTTGTTATGCATTTGTTTGTCATTCTGAGTACTCATGAAGGATCAACGCCACTCACCGACTCGGCGAGCTTTGTGAACTCTCTGGATGACGAACCAGCTGAGAAGAGTCAGTGATACCACAGCACCCATCTGCAAGAAGGGGCCTGTGGCCTACAGAGAGCCCACCACACACACACACAGACACACGCATCAGATACACCGACGCAGGGGCGTGGCCTACAGAGAGCCCACCACACACACACAGATACACGCATCAGATACACCGACGCAGGGGCGTGGCCTACAGAGAGCCCACCACACACACACAGACACACGCATCAGATACACCGACGCAGGGGCGTGGCCTACAGAGAGCCCACCACACACACACACACAGACACACGCATCAGATACACCGACGCAGGGGCCTGTGGCCTACAGAGAACCCACCACACACACACACACAGACACACGCATCAGATACACCGATGCAGGGGCGTGGCCAAAAGAGAACCCACCACACACACATCAGATACACCGATGCAGGGGCGTGGCCAAAAGAGAACCCACAACAGACATGATACACCGCACCACTGTTATAAGGCTAGGTGTTGTCATGCCCGTGTTGTCAACCTTGAATGGACTGTACCTGGAGTGAGACGGCGACCGTAGGCCATTCCCCTGGCCACCCATGGGTAAATGCAGCAACAGCCAAGGCCACAAATAGTACACCCAATAACAGAAAGACCTAGGAAAGGCCGATACAAACATGTAATGTGGTAACGGGGATGAACACATCAGGTAACGTTCGTGAAGAACTAGCAAAATAAATAGTGTGGGACGGTTTAGTTGAACTAAAAGACAGAAACATCTTCATTTGATCCCGAATGGGTGCATGGAGCTGTAAGCTGTACTTGCTCCGTCATAACATGTGTCTGAATTAAAAGTGAGCTGCTTTCGATATGAGCATCAGATAAATGTCCTATTAGGAAAATTCTCCTTGTTTCGTTGTTTTACAAACCTGGTGTACGCAGTGCAATTCAAGTGGTTCTTTCAAGGCAATTTGGAACAGTGCAAAGACCTGAAATCAATAAGGTAAGACATTATAAAACCTCCACCTGAGCCTGTTTCCTAAATCCACAATAGGAATGAATACTATGATTAATTACATGTATGCTTAAATGTACAGCTATTGTAGGAAGATACTGTGGAAGTGGTGGATTTCTGCTTTATATATATAACTGGGTACAAATACACTTAAACAATCTTAATCACTGTTGCATTAATACAGGGCTTTCAGTAATAATTTCTTCCACACAAATGCTGAGACAAGCTACATACACTCTCCATGTTCTCCATTAGGTTCATTAGGTTTGATTTACCAGCAGCAGTGCGTAGTAGAAGGTCAACACAGCAAATATAATGATCGCCACCATGAACCAGTTCACCCACTGTTTCAGAATTGTGAAGCCCTTCCTGATAACAAAACATTACAAGCTAGCGTTAGCCCTTCTGAGGGGTCAATTTGTTGGTGAATGCAAGTGTGTACATCTAACTATTTATGTGAGTGAGTGAGTGAGTGAGTGAGTGAGAAATGACCTACCAATTAACATCCTCTCTGTCATTGAATGTAACCATACAAACATACAGCCAACAAACAGCGAGCAGGCAGGCCAGGAAAACCAATGACAGCCAGCATCCCTCACGCTAGAAGAGAAAAAACTGGTTTGAGTGGTTATGAAACAATAGTAGGCCTATGCTTATTTACCTATTTTCTTTGTTCTGTTTGCTTGCGTGCGTGCACATGTCTGTGGGAGTGATGCGAGGGTGTGGGCAGGTGTTTGAGTATATGTGGAGATGCATGTTGGCTGCAGATGTTAGCACATGCCTTTGGATCACTTCCAAAATATTTCAATACGTCTCTGTGACCAGCGCTAGTTGTGAATTATCTTTAAAAACATCACCACTTCATGCTGTGGAACTTCTTGTCCTCTCACAGGCTCCGACAGGCCCAACTATCAAGGACTGTAGTGTCAACGTTGACAACAACAACAACACTTTGCATTCCCCACCAACTGCTCGAAGAAACTCGATAACCCAACGTCTCTCAGGAAAGAAAAAAAATCTGCCCAATCGACACCGAGGCTTGCTGTTTTATAAAACTGTTCACGCGGAAAATCATTTGACAATTCGTCTCAATTGAGTCCACCAGGAATGTTAATCCCAAATCACAGGGATTTTGTGACGGTTATATGAGAATGAGGGTTGTCGCCATACAAGCACAGAAACTGTTGTTTATTCCCACGGTCTGGGGGAATACTCGATTCTGATTGGCTGAAGGGTGTGCATTAACTCCTGATATACGGACGCCTGCAGTTCCAGTCAAATAATCTGTTCAGCATCCAATACGAGAGCTGGTAAATTGTGAAAAATGAATTAAACTGTAATCAGACAACGCGGTTATATGCTATAGACCCTAGAGTATCTGTGGTATAAAGGCTGGGACGAATTTCGAATTATAAATATGTACAATGCATAACGTTAGCTCTCTGGCTCATAGCTGAGCGGACTAGAATACCTCCCGTTGCTAATTCGTAGCTAAGGTCTGTCCTAATTACTGGAGGAGTGAACAACGTTTCCGTTGCATAAGAACCCTTACGGGAGCGTAATGGTTGTTCCAGGTATTAGTCACACCCTCAGGCGTTACCAGGGAAACAATTATGGCTTGTGAAAAACGTTATATTTGGATTGTAAAATGCATGAAAATATCAATGAATGGTCTTAATTTATTTTCTTTGGCAAGTGACCATGGTATAAGCAGGCATTGTCCCTTACTTATACAAGTACATGTCCAAGTGCTTGTACATGTATTATTTTAATGTAAAGGTCAAGCTGAAAATCTGCCCTATGGGGTTGAAAGTTGAGGTAGATTCAGGGGGCCCTAAGAGGAAGAGTGGAATTTAAATCATATACGATTTATCAGTAGGTTGTGAAATACAGCCATTTCCGTTTAAATTTAAAATAAAGCAAAGAGAACATAATTTGATCTACAGTGACAAAAACTTTAAAGTTCTTTCAATTTTTTTTTCCCGTGAGACATATCTCTGATATCTCTGGGGCCCACGTTAAATATTTTCATGGGGCCCAATATTCCTACGCTCATCACTGCCTTGCTGATACACACCCTTCTCTTCCTGCCCTCCGGCTGCCTGCAGTTGCAGCTGTAGAAACCTCTGAGGCACACTAGGCCACAACCGCTCTCTTCCTTCTTGTGTGACAGCATTCCCTCCAATGGCTCCCCCCTCCAGGAGCACTTTCCCAGGGTGTCTTTGTAAGGAGGTGGCGGTGGTGGTGGTGGTGGGGGTGGGGGTGATTATTCCTTCATCCAGGGAAAACAAGCCATTTCTGGGAAGCAGTGAAAAGAGAACATGCAAGTAGTCCAAGAAATACATGCTGAAGCAAATTAGGGGGGGAATATTGCTGGGGCTCTTCTTAATAGCACGCTTCGTGAGAATGTTTAAGCCCTTACAAGGGGGGTGAAGGGGAGGGAGAGGGGGCGCATTTGAAAAGACCGGCCTGGCTGGGACTGATGTCACACTATAGAAGCCTTCACGACACGACTCGGTGACAGGCACGTACCCACACTGTAGCTGGTCGTCCGCGCGTGGGAAATGAATAGGCTAATGTTACATCTTATATTTTATCATCGCTTTAGTTGCAATCTATACTTGGTACAAAAAAACCGACTAAAACCTCGGTGGTAACAATAGGCCTGGGTCAACTTTTCAATTAAAAATAGCCTCCCTTTGAGTATAATTGTAATAATATTGTAAAAAAATGTGGTCCGTTTGTCAGTTGCTTTTATCATGTTCGCCACTATAATAGCTGGATTTATAATCTGGCAGGCGTTAGAAACACCACCACCACACCTCGGAGCTCTAAGGCAGCTGTGCACAACTCCGCGACACAACCTATTGTTTATGGAATTGCGTGGACTTTATCAAGCACAAGCATGCCACAAAACATCGTTGCAACCCCAGGCCATACTTGTCCACCCGCAACACGAATCGAATCATCATCACATGAACACTTTTACACACGCATTGGTCATGTGCAAACAATATCCATTAACTGCCTGAATTAAACGTCTCTCCACTTTTGTGTGTTGTATTACATTTTTCAAATGGTCCATTCCTGCTTTCCCGTTAGCTATTACCACCAGCTACACCACGATAGCCTACATGTTTCTATTTTTTATAATGACTGGAATGCGTGTATTATTTTTATTATGTCTTCCAGGCTATTCACTGTAATATACCTGGCATATGTGGCAAATGAAGCCGTCGGACTTTGACTCATGAAACATTTCCTTATATTACATTTATTTTGGGATTTTGCCAAATATCTTAACCTGAGAGATTAAAAGGCATTAATTGTAAATGTCATGCCATTATATTAATTAAAACGTAATATTTTGACCAAAAAATAAAAAGATCTCTCTCTCTCTCTCTCTCTCTCTCTCTCTCTCTCTCTCTCTCTCTCTCTCTCTCTCTCTCTCTCTCTCTCTCTCTCTCTCTCTCTCTCTCTCTCTATCTATCTATCTCAAACATTATATTAATAAAAGTTGACTTACCTTAATATTGGTTCGGTGCAAAATAGTCCTGTTTTAGAGTGTTGAATAAACTTTAAACACTTTTAATGTGCGCTGAAGGAACCATCACTTTATCTTTTCGCGTGTGCACTTGTTGCGAAACGGTTCGCAAAGTGCATGGACAGAAACTTAATGGATGAGGGAGCGAAAGTGGGAGTGGTGTGGACATGGGGAAATGCGTTTTATTCATGCCGCTCCTTAATGTCATGCAATAATATGAACAAAAGACTTTTACGCTTAGCAGAATACATGCCACATCTTTTTAGGCTAGACCATAGAAAAACCTAACCAGATTGACCTCACAATGTAGACAAACTATTTGTTTAAATTGTTTTACCGTTTCACTAAAAAAATAATGTCGGGTGTCCCTTTTTTAAGTTGTACTTTTATTTTAATGAAAAATCATTCATTACGTTTAATACGTGTCACTGCAGAAATCAAATTTACTTTATTTTGTAGAAATAAATTCATGATTGGTTTGTATGTGGTTGGATAGTCACGGAATACGCATGCGCAAGGCGTGGCTTAACGAGGAAATTTAGCTCGACTTGCTATCGAGCTGCAACTAATCTGGTAATATTATGTCATTTATAAATTATATTGGCAAATACTTTGATGTTGAATATGCCATTCGCCAGTACACTATACACGTAGTTGTGATTGCTAGTTTACAACGGGGCGAATAACTCCAATGTTGATGTGGTAACAGTCTGAGGTAGCCAGCTAGATAGCCACGGTAATGGACATCTAGATAGCTTGCAGGTGTTTTGCCTTGTTACTGCAGTAGAAATACATTATATGAGGGCTGTCACTTGAATAGCTGATGTTAGTTGATGTTCAATGTGAAACGTCTAAACATCTTGTCGACGCGGCACGTTTTCCTAAAGGTTTCATAAAAACATGGACCAGAAGATTCCGTATGATGACTACCAGCTACCAGTTGTGTTCCTCCCATCTTACGAGAGCCCACCAGCATGGATCCCCCCACAGGAGGTTGGAATTGGCTGATATATAATGTATTGAACGTTGATTAGGTTATGTCGACCTCTCGTCAACATAATACAAATGACAGAGCGATCCTAGTAAATTGCTGGGCTCTGCTTACATTGTGAAGTGTCAGACCTTAGACAGCATGTTAATGAAATAGACGACTTGTCAAGAAAAGATTATGTGTGTCTACTAAAGAGGATCCAGCACCCGGACTACAACAATGAGCTCACACAGTTCCTACCACGCACCGTTGTACTGAAGAAGCCTCCAGGTGCTCAGCTTGGCTTCAACATTCGTGGCGGCAAGGCCTCCCAACTCGGGATATTCATATCCAAGGTGATTGAGGCCCCTTGGTGTCTCTTCATGTTTTGTGCTGGTGTCTTTGTGTGGTACACCTCAATTCTTCAATGCATGTGTTTGTTTGACAGGTGGTCCCAGACTCGGATGCTCATAGAGCAGGACTACAAGAGGGAGACCAGGTTTTGTCTGTCAATGAGGTGGACTTTCAAGACATTGAACATTCGAGGGTGAATACAAATACTGTAGTCTCAATAGTGTGTGAGGCTCACTAAAGTATGTTAAACATGTAGGATGTCTGTTGACCTTTGTTTCTTTAACCTCTCTAAAGGCTGTAGAAATTCTGAAGAGCGCACGGGAAATCTTGATGAGGGTCCGCTTCTTCCCTTACAGTGAGTATCAAACTGTCCCTGAGGAATCGGAATCAGCTCCCACATTTTCAAAGCCTTTATCCAACCAATAACCCCATTTGTTTAGCGGAAGATTTTGTCCAAAGCTACTCATAAAAAGTATATAGTAAGCAGACTGCTATAGGTGCTTCTGTCCTAAAGTTAGTGGTGAGCTTGTTTCACAGTAGTCTAGCCAGGACAGCATGACTGGTGCCTTACTCATTAGATTGGTCCTAAAGGCAGTTTAAACATCAACAAAACAAACAAAACTACTGCTTATGTCACACAATAAGCAGACCCCTAAATGAGGGCTTCCGTGATGCTACAGGGATTATGTATAGGTGAATGATGAGATTTGTTTTTATGTTATGCCTTCAGCTGATGCAGATCTCATTGGAGATGCACTGCAGTGTTTCCAACATCATTTGATTCAGCTTGGCCATTGGAGCTCTGTTGTCAATGTAATTTACAAAGGCTGTAAAATATAGGTTAAACTGAATTGTGATATTTTTGTGTGAGTAAAAAATGTAGGGGAATCGCTGCATCACACCATTGTTTAATGGATTCTGGAGCAGCTTTGATTGGTTTATACAATTCTCAGATTCCCATCAATATTTTTACCTTATTGATTGATTTATGCAGAATGTTACAAACCAACAATGCAAGCTTCCATGCTAAACATTTTTCAATTATTTAGCTCTATATTTATTCTGTTCAGCCAAAGATAGATGATGTAATTTTGTTGTACAGCCCCAGTAGCCACATAACCATCAGACAAACAAATAAAAAATTTAGTTATTTAATAACAATGAGTTGTTTAATAAGCCAATGGCAGCAATGCCATTGGCGTATTAGATAACAGGAAGAAAATAAAAGAAGAGATAAACATCCTCAGCTGATCCCACTACTGTCTTAAGACACCAAGAAGGCCTCTTGGCCCTCGTTGAAGGTCACTAATGCTTTTGTGAATGTATTTTATTTTGTTGCCATTAGATTATCAGAGACAGAAGGAGAGGACTGTCCACTAGGTGGCAGCAGAACAGCACGAAGATGAACCGACCAAAACAAAAACTAAAGCCCCCTCTTGGCGGACCGACGCAACAGCATGTCATCAATCTTGATCACTGCACTGCTGCCTTCATTCACCCTCTGCTTTGAGACCATTCATCAGTCTCTTTTGGAAGGATACCTCCCAGGTTTTTAGAAAATAGATGAATAGATTACAAGAGTTTCATTTATTTAAATTAATCAAAATCCCTCGCACACTAAACTTTTCCACTCATGCTCAGTTCATTCGTGCCATCGTTCTGAATAAGAAAATCAACGTTCATAGTCAAATTTGGTCTTCTGTTTCAAAGAATATCAGGTGCTTGATAAGCACTACAAAGGTTACCTGAGGCAATGCCAGTTGACACGATTTTACATTACTCATCTTGAAGCAGATGCCCAACTAGTTACTAAGAAAGTGTTTCCTTTAAAAGAAGAATTGTCTTGTTTAATTCTTGACAAATCATTTCACCAACCAGGACAAGTACAAGTTGGATTTACTCAAGCCGTTAAACAATTAGTACTTGCTATAAACTTTTTTTTTTGTGTGTGTAGAACAAAGTATGAATATGCAGACATATCACGAAACCACTTGTCTTATTTATACTTGACTGGGTAATATAATTGATTATAGTATTTATATTGTCATGGTATATAACTTCATTAACTGGTGTATAAAATGATTATCAATCATAAATAAAGGCATATTTTGCCACATGTATGTTTACACATTTTATTTCAGTTCACAATTTGCTTTGAGGTGTTTGTTATTACACAGTTAGTTTAATTCCGAATAGACGTTTAGACACATGGCTGTCATAAACAAGCATTTAACAGGCCTAATCCTACTGAATAATACAACTCGGGGCTTAGAAACTTAACATTAAAATGTTTTAAGGTTTATTCTTTTCCCTGAAGTCACTAGTATTTTAACAGTGATATCCATGAGACATAAGCACTGTGATATGAGAAGCTCAACCCACTGTTCTACTGGCTGATCGTTTCAATTGAGGATGGCCCATGAGCAGTATAGTAAATCACACGGAACCACAGAAACCTGTAAACCTAGGTTTATTTTTTTTTACAGGATGTTTCATATCTGGGCAGGGCTAAGTTCCAGAGCTTGTGGGACTTACTTTTTCTGCTCCATCATAACAGCTTAAACACTTTTTTTTTTTTTTTTAAGAATTAAAAAATTCATGTAGTCACAAGGTGTCATACTCAAAATGCAGGATTTCAGATCGTTTAGATACTGATGAGGTAAAAGAAACTATCCCGACACACCCAAATAATACAGGTTAGACTGTACCTTCAGTGTCTATTCAGACAATTAGTTAACTTGCATAGTAATGGGTAACAACTTATCAACGGTCAATAAAATGTTCACTTCAAAGCCTTCAGACTTGGCGTTCATGAGGTTGGAAATACAGCACTGTAAAGCTGTAAAAATAATAATAAAAAAATGTCTATACACAAACACACAATATGTTTTTTCCTCAAACTGAGATCGATAGGAAGCTTAAGCATATGCTTATAACTACCAATCATAGTTAAACAGTGACGTTTCTTGGGTAGCTATATATGGAATTATTATTTAAAGGACATTACAAACTTAATTTAACCTTTTTTCCCAAAATAGTGACTCCACATCCATCGCACAGTTGCAATTAAAGCACATTCCTCTGGGATTAACCTTCATATGCGCATTATTTCTTTTAAATTGGCCCTTTCACCAACTTAAAAGAAGGTTAAGATAGGTTAATGGGTTCAAACACCAGAGAATCTTGTTTGGTTTGATCTGTCAGGCTGGTTGTTCCAAGTTCCTCCCTACATCTGATTGGACAGCCCGTGAATACTTCATTCCACTGGCTAATCTGGTAAAAGTGCATCGCTACGGTGTTTTGGGGCGAGGTTTAAAACAAAAACGAGAGGTGGAGGACACAAGTCTCCACCAAAGTGTCTTAAAAAGTTTGAGAGTGTTAATTTGAGTCTCCCCTTGGCCTCTAAAAAGAGTGTTTAGCTGCTGTCCCCGTTCTCCCCGTTCTCTCCATTTTCCACCGTGGAGCTCTCGTCCACGTTCTCCAGGGAGTCTGCCCTTTGGAGCGACAGCTCCAGAGGGTCCATCATGGGCAGGTTGTTCTGCACTGGGAACAACCAGGGCTTCTCATCAGGAACGTTTTCAGCCTTCCACTTGGGGTAGTCCTGGCCCGCCTTGTGCACACTTTTCATTACCTGGGGAGAGGGAGGAGTCACCGGAACACGTCAGATATGTGACACAAGGCAAAACCGGCCTATCCTTAATTCCTATACGATAAGTTATGTACCAAACACTCAGCCCGAGACGAAACTGGCTTGCACAACCTCTGACTCTAGAAACGCCCATTCAAAAAATGTGTCACTATAATTTGTGTATCACGTAGGCCCCCAGTTAGAAACAAGTCTAACCATCTCCATTCAGCCCCATTCCTGTATTCAAAAGCTAACCAGGTGAAAGTCAGCAACATTAGATCCATGAGTATTCTGCCACTGCATTGCAGTCCAATTGTCTTCGACACAAAATTAAGCATGGCTAGGCGGCGAGTTCTGCGTGTCGATAAGCTATGTTAATCATTAGCAAACGGGTCAAGGTTGTCTTTTCAATTGATTGTGCAGGGCCTCACCATCTCCGTTTCAGGCACATTGATACTACTTGGTTGACGTAGTTTAAGATTTGAAACCTGGCAAACGAGTTCTACTAGCAGTGTGAAACACAGCACTAGCCAGCGTTCTGCCTTTGTCAAGAACAAGAGCAGTAATCAGTATAGCTAGCTACCATTGTCTTTCAAGATACTGGAAATACCAGCTGCAAATTATACACTGGGCATATTGTCTTAAACCTTCCTGTACCAACTTATCAGGAATGAATTACACATTAGGGACATTACTTTCAAACACATGGAAAATAACTTCTAAGGAAATGTTACTTCTAAGCATTTACTGTGTTGTGAGCACCAAGTTTAAAAAGGGGAATAACTATCCTTAATACCTTAGGAGCCAAGATCTGAGATGCTTTGTTGACGACCCATTTCGGAAGTGAACCTGTAACATAAAAGATAAATATATATATTTTTAATAAATGACATTGCGATTAGTCTGAAACAGCTCAAACTCTTTTATCAATGACTATTTTGTTCAAGGACTTACCTTTGGGGTCGGCCTGTGAAAGGTATGTGAAGGAGCAGCTATTCGGCCCCGTGGGCTTGATCAAGTAACCAGTCAGTATGGAGATGGCCCGCACAAGGCCATTGCGAGGTGGGTATTTCTGTAAATAAACCCAAAAACAATGACTCAGGTTTCATTTTCTCTCCGCCCCTGGTTAGCTACAGTTGGAACAGACGGCTACAGTCCTATATGCCGCACTCCTCTCTGTGAAAACCTCTGTGTACAGAACACACAAAGGCAATACATATGGTCATGGAACTAGGAATGACCTGTTTATGTTTCAGATAGTTGTGCGCAGCAGTATGCAGTGGGGGAAATAGCAGCAGCGACGTACTGGGTGTTTGACAGAGAAGTTGACGATGAGATAGTCCTCGTCCGTGACCTGCCATGATCGCAGTGTGACCACATCTCTGTTCTTCAGCGGAGATGGACAGGCCCCTAAAATATAGAGAAGAAAATGAATACTAAGGATTAGGGTCATTTGTCCCACATTTAATTCCCTGATTTGGCAGCAGAAGTTCAGAAAGCCACATTCTCCCTCTACAGTAGCCTTATGAGATGAAAACAACACCTTTGCTTTGACCGTAAATACCATAACAAAGAGCACTCATTCTTGCTCCCAAAGGGTTAAATGCTCCATATAAAAGTCCTGGGGGAACAATGAGATTGTAGCACAAGGATATGAAAAATAACCTGACTGACTGTGGCACAAAGCAAAAAGATGTGCACATTTGATTACTGAACAATGACACATCTCTATGCAACACAAAGCATACACTGGCGGATCTAAACAGCACGTGTGAATACTGGAAATCTCAGGTTCTCCAACAGAGATTATGAACCAGCAACCAACTTCCCGAATCAATAAAAGTTACACAGTTGTACTTCCTGTAGAAGAGTCATTTCACCCAACCCTTGCATGACTAATATTGTTTTTGGCAGATGTAACATTCAGTTAACTATAAAAGTTAACTGATGTATAAGTTACACAAAACAAGTGTATAGTGATAAGTGGCACGGATACATCAAATACTGCTGTCAGTGCTTACATGCGTAATAACCAAAGTCAGCATTGGCGGAGAGACGGGCGATGTCATAGCTCTCAATCATCGTTGAGTCCCAAGTGCTGCGGTAGGGGCCATCGTGAATGACGTCGTACATGGTGGCGGCGGACACATCCTGTATCGTCATCGTACACTATAGACAGAGTCACGCACACATTACATTTGAAATGGTAATTTGGCTACTGGACACGTCCAAATGGATGTTATTATAATGCAAGCAGAAATGCAATTGGATTCAATCACGCTACCAACCTTAATCATGTGGATTTTAGAACCATTTTTCTGTCCTTGTGTTTGCGTTGTAGAGGGGACTTCGACCCAAACTTTCATTCCGTTCTTATCATACTTGTTGCTCCAGTTATCTGTTGATGAACAATGTTTTCTGAATTGAGAAAAAATTGCTTCGTCGGGTAAAATACTTTCTTTACGAGACATCTCTTCTTCTGGCGAAAAAGTTAAAATAGGTGAAAAAAATAAAGTCCCATTCGGCGAGCAGTTAACTCCGTGCTGGTTTACCTGCTAAAAGGCGTCTTTCCTGTAGTTATATAGGACGCTAGCGGGCGGCCGGTCCAGTTGAGTGAGATTCTTGTGCGGATGAATTCCTCCTGCAGGCCGCGGCCCCGCGCAGCGTGCGTCACTCCACTTCCGGGGCCACACAGGTGTGTGCTACGCAGGTGGGCAGAAATATTGGGCTGGTCAAAGAATCTGAAAGGAATGTAGTTGCTTTTGTTTACATTACAGAAACGAATCGAGGGTGAATGTATATAGTAACGGATAATATACCAGACGTAATCCACATCCCAGGTGTTGTAGGCATGAGTTATGAGAACTAGAGTTATTGAGGGTAATTTGTTACAATTGCCATAGCCTGCAAATAGTTGGTGAAATGCGCTGTGCGACTACAACTAGTTCACTGCGACTGCCACTGAGAGGCAATTTAGATGTCAGACAGCTACAGGCACATTTCTGACAATCAGTCAATCTCTTCCGTGATCTAATCTTGCCGGTCATCACATAAGTGAACGTATCACCTCTGATAAATGTAGGGAGGGAGCAGTGTACAGAGGGAGGGAAATGTTCAGTTTCAAAAGCTTGCTCTCTTCAACTCCTTTCTGCTTTATCGTTGCAACTCTCGATTCTCACCAATCATAGCTTTTGCACACGCTATGATGCTAATAGTATCCATTTAATCAGTAATCAGTTTAATTTAATCAGAAGCCAATAGCACACTGTTAAATGTTAAACGGATCAGAATGAATACAATGTAGCCCCAGATGTATTAAGATTGGACAAGAACTATTTCTACTGTGAACAGTTTGCTACAATGAAAGTTGACTAGGCCTATTGCGATCCCCAATTTTCAGATATCGGCCTTGGACTCAGTATCACGTGTCAACAGCAATATTTATCACTGCAAAGCATATGAAACATTAATAGAAACCTTTTATACATCTTATTACCCTGTGAACAACATGTTGGATTTCTTGCTTGTACAAATTAATGTAGGCCTACATAATCAATACAAGGGACCTTCGTCTAGCTTAATTTCTCACACATTGAAAAGCAGGAGACATAAACCTTGGTGAAAGATCTTTATTTTATACCACAGACCTACATTTGGGTGTTTTTTATTTGCCTCTCCTTTTTATACAGCAGATAGTCATAGTACATTATTCACACAAACGTTGCTAAACACGAGTAGACAGCATATTTTTATATGGACAGACACAAGTCAGAATAGCACAGAGCAATCAGTGACAATAGAGAATCTGCTAGGATTAGGACTGTTGTTCGATGTAGTTAAATACTTTACAATTGTTTTAAATGTTTACAGTTTTAAAACAACCTACAACAAAATGCACAACTGTGTTTTAAAAGCGATATGGCTAATAAGTATTGTGATACTGTGTCTAGAAACAAGGGTGCATGTGTGTCGTCTGACTAAACCGCCGTCTTGACTAATCACACCGCAAAAAGACTTCCCAGCCGTGTGAAATTCAGGGAAAACCACACACACACACACACACACACACACACACACACACACACACACACACACACACACACACACACACACACACACACACACACACACACACACACACACACACACACACACACACACACACACACACACACACACACACACACACGTTGTCTTTTAGTAGTGTCCAAACAGGCATACACACACAAAATAAAAAAACCTTCAACATGCGTGTTAGTATGTCATTTTGGTCAAGCGTACACCGTTATTCAGTTGTTTTGAGTTACAGAATAAATAAACACGGAAAACCAACAGTCGCACAAAAGGCGTTAGCAAAAAGGCTGCAATTTCGACTTCTCTGCACTTTTCTCTATTCAAAGCGAGGGTGTTGGTACGCGTTTAGCTGGGTATCCGAGGAGACTCATATCCCAGCTCTACAAAACAACTAGTGAAGCCATTAGTCAGTCTGCAGAATTCGCGCATGTATTTATTTTACAAGAATTGTGGCTTGTTTCAGTGCACACCGTCAGTGAACAAGGAAGGCATCTGTGTTCTTAACCATTGAATTCCTGCACGTGAGAGCATGCTGCATGTTACTGCCATAAGTGTAATCAGCACAACACTAGCGTAAATATCATGGAGGGCAGGGATAATTACTATGGTGACTAAACACTGGCTTTCAAACAATGTTTCTTCGGCCGACTAAAGAATGCCTGTGCGATCATCAAGTGGTGGTATGCGTATATGGTCAATCCAACACTGTCGCTAGTGGATATGGTCAAACTGGTCAAACGTCTTTTAGGTTAGTACTACAGATAATGGAGTTAGGGATGGATTCCCTTTGAAAAGAAAAAGAAACACCATCCATTTCTCACATCAGTGCAATCTCGCTATTGTAGCACCCTCTGGTGGCGACCCTCTCGAAATCATCTAGAAATAATGTCACTCCTACACAAAACTGAGTGTATTAATTCCCTTGAGGTTCATTTCTACTAGTTTCTTAAAAGTCTGGTCCTAATGGTCACTCTGTGTAAAGGAGTAGTTTAAATAACAATAAAGTAGTAATCAAATCTTTTGCAACAAGTTACTTCAATTGGCTCAGAATAATTTGAAATGTCCAGCAATCAATACATACCGGATCTCTCATATTTAGGAGAAGTTCTCACAGTCCCAAATGACCATTAAAGCAAAAAGAGCAACCTATAATATCAATCCTAGGATCTCAACCTTGCAGCAAACAATGAGTATCCCCAAGCAATATTACTTTACAACAATGACTGGAGTGGCAGCAATCAAGCTCCGAATGGTGCAATAACTTAAGAACCATGATCTATGTCAATCTGCAACCCTATAGAATACCATGCAGTTAAACAATAAGAGAGAATCTGACCATTATTAACCTATTTCTTGTTTAATGCACATTATTATGTTCTTCTACCTTTTTTTTTTTTTTCTTTTCTTCGTTTTGTCCCAGATAATCTGTTGTGATACAGAATAGCACATCCACAAGGTTACTCGGAAAAGTCACTGAGTCGAAAGGGTGGAGGAGGAGGAGGAGGAGGAGGCACCCACCGCCATGGCACTGTGCCATGGGTGGAGTAAGAGGCCACCGAGAAACAAGCTGTTGGTGAGAATGTGTGGGGGGGGGGGGGGGGGTTATTAGCAGGAGCAGCTGGTCTCAGTGACGCTCATCTCGGGCTGCTTTTCCAGTTTGATGTCGATCACTGGAGAGGGCCAGGGTTAAAGCAACAACGACCGTTAGCTGCACGCGTGCGCGTGTACTATCTGGTGGTGGGTTTGAAAGCACAGCAGATTGCATGCAAAGCACTGTAAGCTAAATCAACCATTTTCCATGACTGACGGTGCATTTGTTGTGTTGTATCTATTCTGTACTCTGATCAAACCAAAGAGAAAATGTTTATTTAGAGGCTATGCTGCTGCAATTGTAATACCATTGCTATGCAGCCACCACTTCCTCTTTCAAAGCATCCTCACTTTCCTCACTCATTTGCCAGCAAAGCTCTGCTTTTTAATTGCTTTAAAAGAAAAGTGGTTGTGGTTATAATGATGGTAACGACAGCAATGTCAATAATTAGAATAATAAGGGCACACAAGAAAAGGATACTGTCTTCTTTGCTTTTCTCTGGAGTGCTATCCATTCCAGGCAGGGCAGCAGCCACACGACGGAACAACTGAGAGGAAGACGACAGGAACATGTGAGGAACCAAACAGTGTTGCAACACACAATGCAGAGCACATTGTGAACACATCATCCATGACAGTGCTGTTACATCACAAATGCTCCACAGTATGTGAGGCAGACAGTGGGTGTTTAGTGTTGAGTTAAGACAAATAGGCATCAGGGGGTGGCTACCATGCAAGCCTCTCCTATTTTAACTGACATGCAATTCACTAAAGCTGGGGATCCAAGAGGGAAAATAGTAACGCTTAACAATAGATCTTGTCATAAATGTATCATGTGAAAAAAGGGTATGCAGAGGGGAACACTGTATCCTGGAGGCAGGACGGGAAAACATGCCAGGGGGAGGAGGGAAACAGAAAAGCTGTGATGGAGGGCAGGTGCCTCCGAGGCCAGGCCGCCAGCATGTCTACCTGTTTGACATTGTAGCCAGTTTTTGCGCTGGTTTCTATGAACATGACATTGAGCTCCTTAGCCCTCTGCTCGCCCCCCTCGGTGGAGATCTGTCTGCTCAGGGCCACGCAGAGAGGGCAAGGTGGACGCACACACAGGTATGGAAGGACACGCCAGAGAGAGAGCGAGAGAGAGAGAGAGACACCGGGCCAAAGGATGGGTAGAGAGAAGGAGGGAGAGAAACAAAGAGAGCTCAATACAGACTCTGGTTTTGATAAGGAAAATAAGAGGTTAGTACAGTTACATCGAGGGGTATAGGAGTATAGAGTAAATAAAAAAGGGAAAAAGGAAGCGGGCTGAAAGGAGATGAAAAGCGGAGACCGTTTCGCAAGATTGAGGGAGAGAGAAACGAGTCTACATCAGATCCATAGAACACAATGTAAGGGTAAATCTCTCCAGACATTCCCAAACGAGCCTCTCTACCCTATGGCCATCGGCCTCCCAGTAGCAGTGGCTTTGACACGCATCCACCCCCCCCCCCCCCCCCACCCCGAATGAGGCGGCTGCTGGGACACCAACCTGTTTGACGTTATAGCCAGCCTTGGCACTCGTCTCTATGTACATCACATTCAGTTCACGAGCTTTCCTCTCTGCAGCCTCTACAGAAACCTGCCTGCCATGGTGGTGCCAGAGGTCGGAGCGAGTGGAGAGGGGATGTGTGGTGGCATGGGATTAAGGAGGGAGTAACATAAAAAAAAAAGAAACAGGGAGACAGACCACGACAAAGAAAACCAATCAAAAAAAAGGAACTTGAATAAACAGAAATTATAATAAATAAATGAATTTACAAATAATAAATATAGCAAATCTGGTGTGATGTCATGGTGACATACCAAGGGATGAGTAGCAAAAGGAAATTTGATGAAATGAGGGCATGAACAAGGGATCCAGACCGTGGAAGAAACTACGCAGGTAATCACTATTCACTGTGGAAACTGTCACCCCTGGATATATTACTAACATCTCCCACAACCGTTTACCTTTTATCGGCCAAGTCAGTTTTGTTTCCGACAAGCATGATGATGACATCACTTCCTCTCTCTGTTCTGACATCATCAATCCACTTTGAGGTTTGCTGGAACGAATTGAGATCTGGGAAGAAGAAAAATATTTGTATAAAAACAAGCAGGATGTGATCATCAACATATATATCAATTGTTGCCTTAGCAGAAATGTGCACCAAGTAGCCATTTCCTATATTAAAAGGTTTGAATGTAGAAAATATATAGAAAGATATATTAGTTTGTAAGCAGAGACCTTCAGTGGGAAACGCAAGAGAACAGGGTAGGTTTGAATCTCAGCTTGTGCATATAAAAAGCATCAAGGAAACAGTTAACGACAAAGGGCATGCAACCATAAGCTCTATTCTCATTGGTCCTACACCGCTACAGTAAGGGCTGCGGCCCTGACTCACTGGTGATGTCATAAACCACAACAGCGATGGTGGAATCACGGATGTAGCTGGGAATAAGGCTACGGAAACGCTCCTGTCCGGCAGTGTCCCAAAGCTGGAGCCTGACCTGAAGATTAGAACGGGAGAGGAGGAAGAGGAAGAGGCAGAGAAGGTGAGAGGAAAGAGAATATCAAGAAACTGAAGGATAAAGGGTTTTTGCAAGCCAGGGAACGAGGGTGAAGAAAGCCTTTCACAAAGGAATGGGGAAAATGTGTTAAATGTGGAAGGTGCCAAGACTGCGGCCAATTGTCCTTAAACAGAACATGCATGATCTGTTTAAATGGAAGAGAAAATACGAAGGCAGTTTGGAGAACTTTTCCATGCCAATCATAAATTGCGTATTCATAAATCATCCGTCTAGGAAAAAGATAGAAATCCCAATGTGTCATATCATCATAGACACTGAACTTAAGGGCGGCTGATTTCTTAGTTATTGAGTCTGATGTATCCTCAGATCACTCAGAGACCACCGTCCAAATCAAACTAACGGACTGGTGAACTCGGTGCCCTTCCGTGCTCGTATGGGAGCAGAAGCCACGATACCTACTGGCTATATCATAAACCACCACAGCAGCAGCTGAATCGCGGATGTAACTCGGGATGAGGCTGCGGAAACGTTCCTGTCCGGCTGTATCCCAAAGCTGCAGCCGAATCTGTGGCCAACCGCAAACAGTGTGGGGACGGGTGGAGTTTATGACCCGGACAAGGGATTTACAAATACAATGCACACATTTAAAAAAAAAAAAAATGACATGAAAAGACAATGCCTTAAATCAAAAACGTCATGGCTGTAATGTTTTGATTGGTTATAAACTGTGTCGGTGAGATTATTTGGTGAAATGGGCATGCTCATGGATTCTACTTAAAAAAAACATTGAAGACACAAGAATCTTTGAGCTCTATTAAATAATGAATTACGAATGATGCCATTGCAATATGAACAGTGTATTGGTTAAACAGAACCGTGCCGACTTACAGTGCGATCCTCTAGGTACATGGTTTTCGACAAGAAGTCGATGCCAATTGTTGCCTGTGGGAAAATGATTTGGTATATTAATAATTGCATTGCTTCACAGGTCATATGTACACTAAAGTATTTCATATTAAAAGCTTCAAGCAATACACATTTTGAATTGCTATCAACAAATTTCATGACCGCTTCGGAAAATGACCTTTTACCTGATAAGTGTTGTCAAAACTGTCATACATAAACCTGGTGATGAGCGAGGTCTTCCCAACTGTATCCATAAAAAAAAGAACATACATAAACATACTATGACTGAACACAATAAAAATACATAAAAAGGACCCAAACTATATCTTAGAGTAGAAGGTTTTCAACATGTTTTGAACCTGAAAAGCATCCTCAAATTGATTTTCCCCACATTGCGTCATGTTGAGAAAGCCGGCAGAGAAAAGCACATCAATGATGCTCTGTGTGGACTATCGCACCCACACGCTGAGCTGGCAAATAGGGTGGAGTCAAAAATGTTGGCTTTTGGAAACACATTGATTGTGAAGCTCTAATGCTTCTGAAACAGCCGTGTCGTGGATGTAAGAAAAGTGATAGCGATTCCAACAAAACAAGCACGCATGTAAACCCGTCCCATTCAAGGCAGTGTCAGTGCCTGGTCTATAGTTTCATTGCACATGGGGGGTGAATCGTACAGCCGGCCGTTTCCTGTGGCCGACGTGGCTCTGCAAGACGCAGCGAGCCGTGCGCTGGTAGACGGGGAGCTACGAAGCATAGCATCCCGATACGTCACGCTTTTGAGATAAAGCGATATTTTGAAGCCGACCCAAGACACCGTAAAACATGTTTTTCATGGAATCCACTTTTAATATAGTATCTGCGACCAGATAAAGTGAGACGAATAAACATTGTCCGGGGACGGTATTTTGACACGTATGTGTAGCGTTAGCTGTAGCGTTAGCTAAGATAGCTCCGTCGCAGAGGTGACGGTGGCGACGAGAGGATGCTGAGGCACCACTGAACGCAAGGCTCCATATCTGGGTTATCTGATTGAAAATTAAACGCGTACATTATTTCAATGGCTCTGTAGGATTTAGGTTAGGACGACTGATAATCGTGCATCACCATGACGCTGCCATTTGAAACGAACAGGGGATTGTTGTTAACTTGAGCGATGAGACGCCTAGCTTGCTTAACCCGTATTACGACGTCATCGACGGACAATTTTGGGAGTAAATGGACGTTTGCAATTTGTAATCGTTCATCAAATTAGTGTTACATTTCGCCACACAAACAGGCAGCGTTCCTGCAATGCACGGAGCATCACATTAAAGATGGGCTAGCAAAGTGGCGTTCGATAGCTACACTAGCTTCAATCAGCTATCGCTTTCACTGATTTATATAACATTCCAACATCCACGTACGGTGTCCTGGTACACTTACCGCTCTGCTCGCCCAAGAAGACAAGCTTGAACTTTCGTAGGGGGTTGCCAAACTCTCCGCCGCCGGTCGTGGTTGACATATTTACTGACGATAAACAACGGCTATACAGGCGAGACTGTGGAGGAGGAAAAAGTGTATCCTGACTGAGCGCTGTGGGTTCGTTACGCGCATGGACGAAACATGGCGCCCCTCAGTGGTCACCAGCGGAACTACCGAGGGGCAAGGTGCATTTGTATATCCCTGGACTGTTTATCAATTTATCAGACGATTTGAGATGACTGTTCTTTTATATTGTAGAGATTGCCATTTCATTTTATTTATATATTATACTTCTTATGTTATATTTACATATTTGCATTTATAGTTAAATCTATATTTTTGATATTGGGTATTTAAACGACCAGAATAAAAAATACACAATGTTAATTTACTATAAGGTTTTGCATCGAAAACAAAACCAACTCAAGTCTGAACCAAAATAAGAACAAGAAGGAGGTTAAACCGAATCACTGAATTTATTCTCTTAGTTGCACAGCTTGACATCAATTTGTGTATGTTTCTGAAAAGAACTGTACACAATTGTAAAATTCACAACAGTTAACATTTTCTACAATACATTATTTTTTTATTGGAAGTGAAACAAAACAAGACACACCAAAGTTACAACTGCAAACTATTTAAGCATGTTTCTGCGAGAAAACCTTTGGTCTAAAGAAAGGGACTCAAACGAGCATTTTGTCAGAGTCGATACCCAATAGTACTATAGAGGATTTGATTGAAGTGATTGCGATTTAAATAAAGAGTCAGTAGTGCAACAACATTGCTGTGTCCATCTTGGCTGATGTGCAGTTTTCCTGGTGGTACTTTCATCCAATCGCTGGTACAGAGAACCATCTCTGGTCCACTGGCGCCTCTACTCGAGTGTGACATCAGATCTGTGGGGGGAAGGACACATTGCATCCGTCATCTTGTCTTGATTAAACCCAACATATTTCTTCTAGCTAAACTAGTGTTACATATTCTGAAGAGGCTAAATGCAAGCAATATCTGTGCTGTACATGTTTATTTTATTTGACATTTTACTTCTTGTAAATGTGTGTCGCAATACTGAAAAAAGTTAGTCTTGTTAAGTGTATATGTTTTTATGACACAGGTTATCAAGAGGGTCCTTTAAAGTTGGGTAAATTGCAGGTATGTCCTGTGCCCATTGACTATCGCACTGAATGTGACCTCACCTGAACTAATGACACTTTTACTCCAGTTTGCTGCAGATCATAAGATACACATAAAACGGGAGTTTAAAAATGGAAGGCAAAGCTACACACACATCACTAGCATCACTAGGACTACATCCCACAAAGTATCAAAAGTAATGTCATTATATATAGTGTCGCTAAGGTTTTATACTTACACTTCTGCTCACAATGAGACGATGCATTGAATAAAACAAGAATAAAAGAATGGCATTATTAGTTAGAATATGTCTCACCACATATGCAGTGTTTTAAACTCTGCATAGGCTAGGCTAACCATCCACCTATAATTCCTATTTTTTCCACCTTGGTATTCTGTATTCAGTTCTCCGATCCAAGCTTGCTATTAGAACCAAGATGGCCACTAGGTTAAAAAGGCACAATTCACCCACCTGCTGGCTTAGGGGACATCAAGATGAGAGGAAGCTCTGCAACGACATCACTAAAAACAAGAAGTTGAATATTAATTTCTGTATATACTGCATGCTGTGATGGAAAAATACATGCATTTTTTACTTTTTATCAGTTTTTTATACTTTAAAAAAATATATATATATACTTTTTCCTATTCCTTGTATTGCCTAGCCATCCCTGATTTGATCATTGACAATTGCATTGTGGGGAGGGTTGTGAGGTTGTTTATATAGCTCTGTGAAACTATATTCTGGGCTCCCTCAGCTAGAGAGGAGACTTGTGTATTCTTACATTAAAATAGGTCAATTGTCTACAACTATTTTGTACTTTTTTGCATTTTGAAGTCTCATCTGTCCTAGATGCAATATCTCGTAAAGAAATTGCCCCGACAATGCATAATATTTTTCGGTTCAGTTGGATATTCATAAGACACCAATGAAGAAGAATGTGTGTGCATGCATTCAGAAGGTCTCTCTCACCTTCCTGTAAGGCTCCCCAGCAGGCTGTGAATAGCAGGACAGACCGATTAGAGCTATTCTGCGTAGCATGGCACGGAGAGTAAAACCAACGGCTATAAGTCAGGAAGTGTAATAGTGTATAGCTGGGCCTTACCCTCCGCTGGACAAAGACACGCTGACCTTCACTTTATAAGAGATGATGATACCCTGCATCTCCTTCTCACCACTTTGGCACCTGGGAAAAGAAAGCGAGAATATTCAAGCTTCCAGCTGAAGAGGATGGTATACAATCACACCCGCGCAGCGGAGAACGGGACTGCACATGCTTGTTCTTACAGGGTGGTGGAGGCCAGGTTGGTGTCTCCGTCCTTCAGGCGTCCGTCCACAGCGATGCCCCGTTTCTCGCTGTTGTTGGCCAGCAGGGGGGTCATGGTGAATTCCTTCTCGAAGGTGGAGTTGGCGTTGATTGTTTCCCTACAGTGATGAGGAGTGTGACAGTAAGTGGGAAGTTGCAAACTAACAAACATTTTATGGATTAGAATTTGCTTGAATTTGAAATAGGTAAATTAAAATGAAAAATACAAGTATAACAATGGGATACAACCGTTTTAAAGTGATTGAGTTTTCGATCAATCACATTATTAGGTTGCATGTAAATCAACGGTTTCCCCTGCCTGTAGCAGAACATGTGTTATGTTGGAAGCCTTACCCAAACTCCTCACTGCAGACGGCCTTAACGTAGTTGTCAGACGAGTACAGAACAACAGCGGTATTCTGCTCAACTAATTATAACACAAAACAAACAATGTTCATCATTAGGATGGATTCTGTACGGACGACCACTATTTAACACAATGTCTCTGTGGTCTTTTTTGATTACATACCTGTTATTTTGATCTTCTTCACAACCTTACTGCTGTCATTATTGATTTTTACGTTGATAGAGATCGGATCTCCGTGGTAGTAGTTCTAAAAAATAAAAAGGTTCAAATTGAGATAATGCTTTCATGTAACATAACCATGCATCATGAATACGAGGGAAAACTTTAGTTTTTGTTTTGTCCTACCTCTTTTCCCAGAGAGGCCGACAGCTGAAGTGGCGATGTGATTTCCGCCTTGGGGCCAGCGTTTGTGCTGGCGGGTGAAAACTGGATCTTACGGATCATCAGACGGCAGGTGTCCCTGAAGCGAGAACATAACCACGAGGAGGAGAAGACTCAGTATGAAGCCACCTTCCATCTGCGGCGTATGCTGACTTACTAAAAAGCAGAAGATGAACGTTTGAAAACAGAGAACGCATACTCACTTCTTCTCAATGACCTCATCGCCGTCATCAGCCGCATTGGCAATATAGGCCTTGAGCTCAAAGTCAACACCGCACGCCTGCAAGAAGAACACACAGAAAAACATGTGATTTACACATCCTAGGAGAGAGAGAGAGAGAGAGAGAGAGAGAGAGAGAGAGAGAGAGAGAGAGAGAGAGAGAGAGAGAGAGAGAGAGAGAGAGAGAGAGAGAGAGAGAGAGAGAGAGAGAGAGAGAGAGAGAGAGAGAGAGAGAGAGAGAGAGAGAGAGAGAGAGAGAGAGAGAGAGAGAGAGAGAGAGAGAGAGAGAGAGAGAGAGAGAGAGAGAGACGGCTACTGTGTGAAAGAGGGAAATAACAGTAAAGTGTAAACATACCTTTCCGCTGTCGTTAGGTCCAGGCTGCAGAGCGACTGAGCATGGCAGATTGGTAGGCATCTATTACAGGCCGACAAGAAAAAGATGGAAACTTTCATGAAACTAAGTGGCAGTGAAGGGATTCAGTTATGAATTTTATTGATGAATCATTGATATTGATTGCAATTAATCAAGCAAACATTTGTTCTTAATGTGATGAATTCCTACATTAATAACAACAAAATAATTAATAATAATTAATAATTAAACGTAAGTGAAAATATGATTTGGTTTAATCCAAACAGGACAAGAAGAGAAATGTTGAGTTTCATAGAATTCCTTTTCTGTACCTCAAAAGAAAAGTGGTGAGCCTGCTCCCCAGCTTTCTTCACCAGAGCTTCTTGCATGGGGGTTTTGCCAATGCCCCCTCCAAGGACTGGGAAAACCTGCACGCGCTTCACCCAGATGTCTCTTCTGCAGGACAACCCAATCACGTCCAGGTCCTCACTGCCGTAGCGGAAAGCGCAGGCGAGGTACACAAACACTATGAAGACAGTGGACGTGGGAGTCAGTGCGGCGTAGATGGTCAGGTTAGATGTTTTATTTAGTTGTATTTGCTACTGAAAAGCATTATAGAGGCTAGGGGGGGATTGAGTTACCTTTTCTGCCATTGAGGTTTGCAGGGTCGACCTTCAGCACCCCATCTACAAATGAGAGAAGATCAAATTTCATCATTCGAAACGATTTGTATCAGTGCTGAAATGCAGAAAATGCAACAAAATGCTAAAAGCGCTGATAAGCAAAACCTGAAAATTATCTTTTTTACTTGTTCCCATTTGATCAATTCTAATGTCGAAAGTTGACAATGCAGGCATTTGGGTGTGCATATCATAATTATAACACCACACACAAACAGCTTTAATACACGTAGCCAACTGTGCTTACATTTTCATGTAGGTACACAAAAGTGTCAAATAACATAGATATCCTTGATCAAATCTCTTTGCTACTCACCAACAATGTCCACAGAGGTCACATGGTCCACAAAGTCTCTCTTCCCCAAGTAGAGGGTCAACTAGGTGGAAAATAGAGAAAATACACAAGTTCATGGAAATTCATAGGGGGAAATGAGTGTAATTTCAGTAGCTTCTTGTAGTGTGGTCCGAGAAGAAACTTACATCCCCATTGCCACTGGTCTTCTTGAAAACTCTGGTTTGAGAAGGGGAAAAGGCAAAGGACAGAATCTCGTTGATGGCTCCAGAATAACACATTCACGCAATAACACATCCACACAATGCTGTTCAATCAATCAATACATCAGTGACAAAATCCACCAATCCAAATCCGGTATTTTTCCACTTAAGGGGCATTTCAAGGCAAGAGGTTTGCAGAATATGAGGACAGGAGATGACAAATACAGTATCAATCATACAGGCCAATAGATAATAAGGACCTAAACACATCAGGAAAGGAAGGCTAACACAAGGAGGCTGACACTATATTGTGCAAAACGGTTTTAAATTTAAAAGTGAAAGTGCTTTACATGATAGTGGAGCACTGATCAGGGTTCCTGTTAACCCCGAGAGACCTAAAGGTCACAGTATGTCACTAAGATTAGCCAATTACAACTCCCCGATCCCCTCCCCCCCCCAGCTCAACCACCACCAACCCTCGCTAGGTGAACCATGGATTAGTAAATAGGGCGACTGCTGGTGGCGATGGTGTAATCCGGACAAGCAGGGGCCTAACTATCACAAAACGTCATGATCTCGATGTGAACATATCCTGTCTCCATTCATACTGCTTCTTAAACTGACAGCTGACAAAGTGTTCTTTCGTCACTCATCCTGTTTCTGTACTATCCGTTTCCAGCTCTCACTCGATTTGGATGAGTAGAGTTTGACAATTGACATAAAGCGTCATATTACTATAATATAAGATGATATTTATTTCCGCATCTTGTGAGACGTTTCTTCCTCAATGCTCTCCCCTGCTTCTCACTCAAGGTGAAATCCACCCGATCTGTGGTATCAGGATAGCCGATAAGCCCAAAGGCAGAGGTTAGACATGTTTATACTAAGACTAAGTTACATAGGGGAGGTTGTAACCCCCCCCCGGCTTCTCTGTTATTATGGGATTTAGCCTAATCCCTCCTTCTAGTTTTTTTTGGCAGTAGGCCTCCTACTTTTAGAGTTAACATATATGAGACTGTTTACGTAACGTTATTACAGATAGGTGTGGTGGTCGAGATTGTTAAAAGGGTTTAAACGGGCAGTAACCCCTGGTGTGTGACAGGTCATTGAACTTGGCAATTCAACTGTATTGAGGAATGACATTGAAACCAACGGAGACTGATACGATATACAGTACCTCAATCCTTAAAGCTGTGATGCGAACGGATGTTCCAATCACAGAACTGTTCTGCTTCGTCAAACTTTTTTTCACCCAAAGTAAATGTCTAAAATTAAGGTTCACCTCTGTGGTATTTAATCGATAATGGGACTAACCTGGTTAAATCTGAATATATATATATATTTTAATATAGCATGTATTTTAGTGTGTAACAAGTGTAAATGGTCGGAAGGCCGGCTTACTTTGACATCTCGACAGGTTAGTTGAGGGTTCCTGCAAATGAGGCAAAAAACGACATAAGACATAAGACACAATAAGACATAAAAAACATAAATAGATCACGTGTTTATCATAGTTGTTAAACTATTAAGATGAGGCCCACTAAATTCCGAAGTGCCTACAAAATGTCCCAACAATCTCTTTCAAACTATTCAAACTATTACAACTACGAGTAACATTATTCGTATTAACAATTCGTAATAACAATATCAATAATATAATTTACAATTCATAACTGTTTATTTATTATTAACAATAATCATAATAGTAATATGTAAATATTCATGATTAGTTAGCCCTAGCCCTCTAACCCTAACCCTGTTACTAAATAATACATATGAATATACATGAATGTGCATTTGTTTTTAATTGATTGAATCAAAGTCAAAGCCAGGATATCACTCAGGAGGCCCAGACCACAGCCCTAATGTACAATCATACCAACCCTTTGAAACATACCAAAATAAGTCTAAACATTTCTGAGCACAACATGTACACAGGTTGACAGGCACACAGCAAAATCCTATCTTATTCGGATCGAATACCCACCCAAAGGTGACCAGTTCATCTACTCACCTCTGGTTCCCGCTCTGTGTGTTATGTATTCCGTGACAGTTGTCTCTGTGTGGTGCGTGTAAGGGTGCGTCCTGCCTCTTATAGGCAGGTGGCCCGTCCCTCCAGCTTACCAGGGCTTGTCATCCCAGGTTCCTATTTTAGATACGGTCAGATTAATCCATTAGTCAGGTTGTTTTTGTTCAAAGGTAGGTGTGAGTAAGTTACAGGAGGGCATGGGATTTTCCTCTGCTTCTGTGCACGTGGCGTGTTGGCTGGTTGGTTTCCAATTTGATCAACTATTGTGCATTGTTTTCAACAATTGCCATTGAATCAGAATAAGCTGTATGCTAATGTTATGTTGAGATACATTGACTAGAAACATAACATCGGTAAGATAAGTTATTTTACATTTACATTGATATGTCATTTAATATAAAAAAGACAATTTACAAAACAGTTTTTACAGTTACATTTTGCAGAGTGCAGTGTGCCTTTCTAGTATGATGTATCATATGTAGGCCTATAACATCTTGTATATGAGCCAAATAAGTTTTAGAACTTTTAATATTTCACACAATGTCCTGCTGGGTCATGAATAGACGCACCCTGGGTTTAAAGATCAAGCTTTGTACTTGAGTCCAGTGCCAATAGTGCATACTTTTTCCTGGCAGGCACCCCCACACCCCCATGCAGTTTACCGTGGACATAAACTCACGGCGAATCCATAAGACGGATTTAAAGCACAACTCATCACCTCCACAGTTAAATTGAATTGATAATAATTAGGAGGGGACCAAGTTGAACGATTTGCAGATGATCTTTAATGCCTTGCTGGACTCGAGGTAACCTCTCTACCAGGTGTTCACGAATTAAATTAAATGGATCTCTCTGTCATAAAGGGACATCTGCTTGGCTCTCCTAAAGCCGGACCATGGAGCCCACTCCTTTTTGGATGAACACTGTCTTCCCTGGAATGCCATTCTGCTGAATTGAACTGGCCTCACTGGGAGCTTGCATATTCGTTAGTTACATGTAAGGGTTTTGAACCACAAAGGCTTGGTATCCCATGACTTGGAACATGTATTGAGTGGTATAGTTCAATTTGAGCTGCCAGCTTTTTAATTCCTGCATTTAATCTCTGAACAATGCTGTGATAGTACGTTTTAATTATTTTCTTGTTTTATTGTGTGAAGATTCATCAACTCTCACCTAAACAACTAAACCAGTCTATGATTTGTTTAATAGATTGTTTTTTCAAATATTATAATAAATATGTATTTGTATTATGATCAGACTTTTTTGTGTCCTTTCCTTATAGTTTTCTTCTGTAAAAGTGATGTCATTGGCAGTGTGTCCTAGCAATGAACTTAAATGATGTACTAACTGCCATATTCAGTTCAAAGATTCCTTCAAAGATGTTTCCGTTTGTGGGTTGGTCTGTATCTGCAGATCTCTCAGAGTTGAGGATTAGGTTTACGACTGAGGTTTTTCAGTGTATGGGCTAGCCTCTTAGCAGGAAAGCCTCTTACAAGTCTGTGCCTGCGCCTCTTGCAGCTTGATGCTTGACTTCTTTAAGAAACTCTGAGCTGCTGTAACAGCTTCTTAAATAACACATGCACATAAGTACATAAATGCAGGAAAACACACACACACACACACACACACACACTCCCCTCACTTCCTCTCTGTCTCTCCCACAAATACCCCCCCCCCACACCCCGCCCCCCCCATCCACACACCCACACACGCACAGACACACCCACCCACCCGCACGCACGCACGCACGCACGCACACACACACACACACACACACACACACACACACACACACACACACACACACACACACACACACACACACACACACACACACACACACACACACACACACACACACAGAGGTGGGTTTCCTGAACAGAGCTTTAGCCTACCTAAAGCATTATAATTTTAAAGTTTCTTTGTTATCAATGCTGAGGTATTCAACAATTCATGGGGAATAATATATTTAATTCCCTCCTTAAAAATTATAGACCATTTGACTCCAGTGGGTAACACACTAAGTTTGACCCTAGAGGTCACACTTTGTCAACCCATAATCCCCTTATAGATAATCTTGCCCCGATTTAGACCCAAACAACAGACTGACAATACGGCTCCTAATAGCACATTGAACCATATGGTTCACCCTTGTTTAAGGACGTGATGAACTTAAAGACTCCTCGATTAGTCCCCAAAAGGAACAATACTCGAGAAAGGCTTCCTCCAGTACTACAATATTGATGAATATTGTGCCTAATCAAATAATCAATTACAAATCAAAGCTCATTTGACGTGAAATGTATGAATGTGTGCTATTTTGGCTTTCTGTGGCAAATCGTATTTCTTTACACATGCATCTATTTTTTAATCTTTGCAGTGCTTACATTGTTCGGCAGTTGCCTGAGGTTAGAAGGAGCTTGCATAGCGTTTGCGCCAGGCGTAGTGTACTACTACTGACCATTCACTAATAAAAAAAATCGACTGTGTATGCTAGGTAGGTCTACTCACAGCATCACTTTGACACTACCCTGAGTTTGAAAATACTTCTTGATTATGTGGCTGGTTGGTTACAAATGGATCAACACAGTTACAATGTACAAACAAACAAACAAACAAACAAACAAACAAACAAACAAACAAACAAACTGAGAGCAAGTGGTTCCAAGCCAAATCTGATTTGCATCCTGCCGTATGGAAAAGTAAATATCACTAACATGGCAAATGTCAAATGAGCTGCACTTAGAGCGTAGTGAGTATGCTTGTGTATGTGAACAACTAGAGATGTTGTATGTGTAGAGACCATTATGATAGTAGCCTGCCTACGCAGATTCAAACTTGACCGCTAAATTATGTTATTCACGTTGTACAGTATGCAAATACGAATGCAAACTATTTCCTGTATGCAAAACCCATGTGTGTGTTTATGTGGGTGTGCGCGTGTGTGTGTTTGTTTGTGTGTGTTGGTGTGTGCGTGTGTGTGTGCTTGTGTGTATTTGTGTGTGTGTGTCTGTGTGTCTATATGAGTGTGTGTGTGTGTGTGTGTGTGTGTGTGTGTGTTTGTGTTTGTGTGTGTGTGTGTTTGTGCAGGATATGTTGGTCTATTTACATAGACGTTTGTAAGCCCACCCTACAACAAACGTCTGTGTCGTCCCACACCAGAACAAGGTCGGTACATAGACAATCATTACAAATGCATACACCCTGTATACAAATTTGACCCCCCAATATAATAAATGCATTCTCTTCGTTTTCTTCATATATTAAATTCAAGAGAAATTAGTTGAGAACGTTCAGAATATGTCTCTTTGTAACAGATGTCGACTAAAACACAATGAACTTGATCAAAGAACACAGTGCAACATGAAGCTGTTTAACCTAAGCCTGGCCCGCGTTTGGTTTAAAAGGGTATTATGAGTAGGGGGGCTTGTGCTTCTATCCGTTTGTTTTATCGAGTCGGGGCTTTGGGTGGTGGTTGAATTGTTGCTGACTCTTGAATAACAACAAGAGGACCCAGCCATGGAGTTACAAACTGCATCTAATAAAGAAAGAATGAGAAGAGGGGAGGGAGAAGCGAGGGGTGTGGTGGAAGACCAAAATAAGCCCTGGAAAGTGAACGATGATCATAACCATATGCAGGCTGTGTTTTTAATGGAGTCGGAGAGAGAGAGAGGGCAGGGGAGTTAGTGAGAGTGACAGAGGGTTGGGTGATGCGGCAGACAGGGAGAGGGTTACCATAGCTGTGTTTTCTATTTGAAATCTCAAGATGTAGAGATAAAACGAAAGGAGAGGCAATGAGTAAGAGAGACCGAAAGAAGTAGAAAGTGATACGGAGATATAGGGCAGGTTGAGGATTGAGGAAAAAGTGGTCAAAGTAGGAGGGGGAGAGACAGAAAGGGAAAGGGAGGGAGAAAAAAACGAAAGAGGGGAATGGAGAAAGTACACTAGAGTACTTTTTCGACAGCGGCTGTCAAGTCGAGCCCCTCGCAAGAATTCTTCTATTTGGTTTTTCCTTTTTTTCCCCTCTCCCCGTCCCACTTCCTTTTTGTGCTCACATCTGTAATGGCGAGTCACTTCCTCAGTCTTTCTCGGCTCCAATGGGCTCGTCCTCCACTTTTCCAAAGCCTCCCTCCTCTCTGACCACCTCCTGGACAGCAGCTGGAGACAGCGGCAGGCGCAGACGGCAGGACACTCCCCGCCGACAGGCACACAAACATCTCCCCGGACCAGCCCCGGCCACCCCCCCCCCCCCCAGGCACTCTGGTTTCAGCCGATTCCACCGCCGGCTGGAGAAGACTGTCAGGAGCCCCAGAGGAGAACAGCAAACCAATTGTTTTTTTGATTTTTCCACTACTCTTCTTCTTCTTCTTCTTCTTCTTCTTCTTCTTCTTCTTCTTCTTCTTCTTCTTCTTCTTCTTCTTCTTCTGGTCCTATTCCCTTATATGGCAGCAGAGCTGGGAAATCGTTTGAATTAGTCTGGTTGCTGCTTGTGGAAGCACTGGAATCTCGGAACTGGTAAGTGTGTGTCTGTGTGACTGTGTGACTGTGTGTGTGTGTGTGTGTGTGTGTGTGTGTGTGTGTGTGTGTGTGTGTGTGTGTGTTTGTCTCTGCCCGTCATATGTGCGCGCGTGTGTGGGCTCCATGTGTGCCAGATGATTGGTTTGTTTTGTCCCTCTGTATCCCTTCTCTCCTGCCTTGTGTTCTCGGGCCGAGGGGCGGTGCTTGTGTCTGTGGTCGGGCTGGAGGCAGTGGCCACGGCCCAAGGGGCAACACTTATTGATTCTGGATCCACTGGATCATTTCTCCCCCCTTTTCTCTCTCTCTCTCTCTCTCTCTCTCTCTCTCTCTCTCTCTCTCTCTCTCTCCCTCCCTCCCACTCTCTGCCTCTGTTCGCTGTCGGGGGTGCGATGCCGCGGGCCGTCTAGTCGAGCAACACATCCCAGGGTCTCCAGTCAGCCGCCGGGGAGGGGAGCGGGTCAGCGAGGCGAGCCTCAGGGGCGTTTGGTGTCCACATCCAGGGGGTTATGGACGAGACAGGCGGCTCGTAAAAACACAAGCAAGACGAGACACACACACGCGCGCGCGACGCTGACACATGGGAACGCTGTACCCGAGGACATCTCCATGGCAACGGGACGCCTGACCCCGGAGGACCTCGCCGGGGCTCAGGAAGCGGGCTTCGCCGTCGGGTCAGCCACCACAAGGCGCCGGGTCGCCTCCGTCGCTCCAGCTCATCCCGGCCAATGGAAGCCTTTGTTTTGAGCACTGAAAGGGGAGTACGGGAACGCCGGTGACCGGACGCACCCGGGAGCACTCTGATACGTCTCCCGTATGGGGGACGCCGAGGGCCGCGACCGTACCCTGTCCACCCTTACTTTTCTCCGGCTGTGACTTGTCGTGATAAACGCACAGGCCCCCCCCCCCCCCCCCCCCCCCCCCCCCGGTTACCATGTCGACGCCGGGACCGTGGTTCCACCACGAGATCAGCCGCGTTCAGGCGGAGGAACTGCTGGCGCGCGCCGGTCGGGACGGAAGCTACCTGGTTCGGGCCAGCGAATCGGTGGCAGGCGCCTACGCCTTGTGCCTGCTGTGAGTAGCATCAACACACACACGCACGCACACACATCTGCGCACGCACACACACACACACACACACACACACACACACACAGGCTGTCCAGTAGGTGCTTGGGACTTATTGCCTCTTTGATTGTTTTTTTCCCTCACGTACCACATCCTATACCTACTATGTGTAATAGTAGGTAAAAAAACTTCATTCGTGTGTGTGTAATGTGTATGTGATCGTAATTTTGTGGTTGCTCAGATGCTTTTAATGAGGGGCAGCCCATGCATCGATCCATCACTGCATTGTTCCGGAAGTCTGGAAGATTCTAGCGTGGCTCAGAGCTCCCTTTCTCCGAACCCCGACTTAAGTTTCTGACTCACTACTTGTGAAACTCTTGAACTATTTCATTTTGGCATTCCCACTACGGAAAACTATTCACGAACTATTCCTGTGTTCCTCTCAATGGGTTCCGCAGCCCCACTGCTAGTAACTCTCTGCTAGTAGCAAGCAAGGAATGCTAAGGCTACGTCGCACAGGACATCGTTCACACCTTGACTCCCATTTTCCTCGGTGGTGGCGGTGGTCAAACAACCACGTACCCTGTGTCCTTTGTCCTCCCTTTTTCGCTGGGGGAGGGGCTTTTCCACCTTTGCCCTCTTAACGTCTTTCAGTCGACGGTTCCCCGCTCCCGCTGCCCTCCCCCGTGGCCCCTGAAGGAGGGAGGAAGGCCCTGCGACCACACCACTCTCCCCACTCGCTGGCTGGCCCGCGTCAGGGCCCAACATTCCTGAAGGCTGAGCTTGCAACCCCCCCCCCTCCCATCCTGCCTCTTCCATATTTCTCCCACCTCAAGGCACATTGTCTCATTCTTTTCTATAGAAAAGCCTTATGTGCCTATCTCGACACTGCTGTTTCTCCGTGCTGATCGGATCCCTGCGATTGGTGCTCTCTTTTTTTTTTCCCTTCTTTGACCTTAAAATGTTCCATCCTATTGGTTATTTCTCTTCTATCCAACACATGGTCAGTTGACAGTGGATTTGTTTGGATACATAGACGGGGGTTATTAGGCATCTCGCTCAAGGTAGCCTACAGTCGGATCGCAGATACTGAAGTTTGAAGTGGATGGGCTGGGAGCCCAACACCCTAACCTAACACGAGACCTTTCCTGCCCCAGTCTCCTATCTTCATCAGTGGGCTGAAAGAGACATCCTCACTGGTCTACAGCTCTTGGGAATGGGGTACTGTGGGTCATATGTGTTGTTGAAAACGTGCTAGCACTAACGTCTCCACAGGAAATTCCACAAATCCATCATGCTTTCATAAGGTTTTTTTTTTACCACAGTAAGAAATCTGCTTTTGATTTTATCGTTGAACTGTAGTACACTTTACCATGTTTGCATTGTAATCCCTTCTGAGGCAATTAGCTATCATACATCTGTTATTCATATATTATGTTATCCTATGTACATTTACGGTTATTATACATGCTTATTTTAGCTTATTATTGCTCTTATGATAATTATGGTTACATACATTGGAATTGGTTTCTGGTTTCATTGGTTCGTTTATTTTCAGATTCCAACGTCATGTTCACACCTACCGGATCCTTCCGGATGCTGAGGGTCTGCTGGCAGTGCAGGTGAGCAGGCCCCGCCCCTTTCACTAACCACCTTGTCTTCCTGCTTTGCTCCCAAATGGCACACAGTCAAAAACAACCAAGTGCACCATCACAGCGCGGGGGATTCACATTTGCGAGAAAGTTGGCCGCATGAGGCTGCAGTTTTGTTATAGCCGGGGGGATGGAGCACAAGAAAGGTGTTGTTCTTTCCCCAGTTTCCTTACTGTTCCCCTCACAGTTGCAGCAGTCATACGGTCAGAGTGCCATCCCTGCCGTACGACTGCATGCTTGGAGCTCATTTTGTGAGCTCATTCGAACAGAGGAGGATTGTGCAAAGATCTCATAGATTCCACCGCTGCCCACCAGCCCATTGGCCAATGAGTGTATTTGTGTATTGTGGTTGCACGCGCGCGTGTGTGTGTGTGTGTGTGTGTGTGTGTAAGAGAGAGAAAGACAGTGTATGTGTCTGTGTACTTTTGTTTTTTTTATGTATGACGTGTAATTGGCTGTTCTAGGATGTGGCGTAGTGAAAAACATTGTTATTGTTTACATGCCGGCCAAACAACTAACACACAGACGCCCTGTAATCCCAATAAGTATCAAAATGGAGACAAATACACACACAGACACACACACAGACACACACACACACACACACACACACACACACACACACACACACACACACACACACACACACACACACACACACACACACAACTTTTATTGAAGGGTTTTCTGCCTATTCAACTCCAAAAGCATTAGCTCAGTCATGGTGTTTTGTTTTTGTGTGTGTGTGTGTGTGTGTGTGTGTGTGTGTGTGTGTGTGTGTGTGTGTGTGTGTGTGTGTGTGTGTGTGTGTGTGTGTGTGTGTGTGTGTGTGTGTACGTGTGTGTGCGAGTGTCTTGTATTTGCAAACCTCTAGCAAGGGGACCTTAGCCTTTTTCAGATATATAACCAGCCTCCTAGAAACTATATCACTCGTTCAGATGTTTTTCCACTGCCATGAGCAAAGCCTACAATCAACGTTTTCCCTCTCTGGATTTGCTTCGCTAGCACACAAAGACTTGACATTCGGGACACTGTGTTATTCTAAGAGGGCCATGGAGATATTTTGGGGTTACTTTGCCTTTCCACGTCTCTTATTCCCGTTCAGTTATTTGTAATTACTTTTCAAGATTTCCTTGTGGCACAAGGAGAAGCATGATTCAAAGGGATCCTGGCAACAGAATCGGGTGACACAGGCCAGAGAACGGCTCCTTCAACTTGAACAAAGAAAACATAAAACTCATGACTCAAAAATATGAAACAGGGAAAAAATATTTAGTGCCCTCTGTCTGCCTGAACAATTCAGTGTATTCTGTTTGATTAAATACACATCTTGCTAGCTATGTGTATTTGTTTTTGGTTTGTTTGGTACTTTTGAAATGAACCCTCTTATGACACCTATTGATATGTAAAAACATTGTCAGATCTATGCATTTTCTACCACACACAATGTATGTGGAACCTACGGTATTGTTGTGTGCATACCTCCGATTTATTATTCTATTATGCTTTTCATACAGCAAACTGTTGCATAAAGTTATACAGGAAGCAAACTCTATGTTTCAGTCACTTAAAGGACACGTGTTTCTTCAACCAAACAAGGTTTCTTAGCTTAGTTTTGTCACGAGGGAAATAAGGTTTAACAGCCAGATGGAGAGTTATAGTTGCTGACAGATAAGGAAAATTATTGAGGAGCGCCAGGGGTATTAGGGAATGAGTTTATAAATACAAAAATACAAAGTATATTTGAACGGGTCTGTGTGTTTCTGCATTGGCCTGCATGCAGCTTGTATGTGCCATCTGAATACAAGTTGTGGACCTCATCACAGTGGGCTGACAGTCCACGGTCTGAGAGTTGTGGTCAAACCAAAAATTGGTTTTGCATTGGAAGGGTGGGGCTCAGTTTGTCAACTCTAGCTGACCTGTGTGTGTGTGTTTGAGTGTGTTCTATATGTGAGTATGTGTTTGTATGTATGCATACATCTGGATCCTCATTGGAAGATCTTGGCTATTTAGGATGTGGTTGGTTGATGCAATGGATTTTGATGAACTCGAAAGCCTATACTTTAGGCATGCAAAATACCTTCCCCATATCCTACCTTCATGACATGTTTCTGAATCCATTGTCATTTTATACAACTTTCTGATAGATAACTTAATAGTAATACATCAAAACACCTTTTTAAGAACTTAAGGAATCTAGTAAAAACGTAATTCTGGTATTGTTGATTCATTATAATGATTTCACTGCTCCAAGTGAGACGTCTAAAATTAAGTTTAGAAACACATTCAGAACCTCATTCTTATATGAATCCTCTGACTGGGATTCCATGTGACCTTGCTGGGATTGAGCCTTGTTGTCGCCACAGTCCAAGACAGCTACAGAGAATACACATACCTGGTACTGACCATACAGTGTTCATGCCCCACAGACCATGCAGGGTGTTCAGGTCAACTGTTTCCGTACACTGGAGGAGCTGGTGATGGGCTACCAGCACCCCCATAAAGGCCTGGTCACTCCGCTGCAGTACCCTGTGAGCCGTGTGACCGACCCTGGAGACGAGAGCTCAGGTAAGACCGGCCGTCTGCTTTTAGTTACATGATTGGTTTGACACTTTGAGCTGCAGTTACTAACATGGGGAGGCAGAGAACAATCAAAGTATACAGTCCACAATGGAGTAATTATGGAAACGCTTCACAACGTTTCTAAAAAAAAACATTTACAGACATTAAAATGTCTTACTCTTAGCATTTCTTCACATTTGCTAATTGGATAACGATGTTTGAAGTGACAACAATACATTTGGCGTATTACAATACAGGTGATCCACTGACAAATATTGCTGGGAGAAGGAGCACAATATGCAATCAACACTGAAATCAGTCAGTGCCAGTGACATTAACTCACAGGCCTCAGGTCCGTTTTCCGCCCCGTGTTAAGCACCCGTTTCCCCCCCGTGTGCAGACGAAGAGAAGCCCGCTCCTGTGCCAGCCTCCTTCAACACTACAGCCTCTCACCTCCCCTTCCTCAATAAGTTGCAGGAACTCAACACAACCAGGTTATCATCTACTCTCATAGTATCCCAGTCATTTATAGCCGTTGAGGTTAATAGGTGGGTTAGAGATCGTGCTCAAGCTTGCTTATTGGTTAAGGATCATAGGTATCAACCAATCGGCTGGAATCTCTGGACTAATGTTTATATTATTTTATTGACATTGTATTATATTGCCATCTTGGTCGGCATAGTTTTATCCATTATTCATCTTTAAATGACCATACACTATGCTATATCAGATAGATTTGTGTGGGATCACGGAATGTATTTTATTATTATTATTATTTGTACATGCATCTTCTGCTCTGTTATCAGCATCTCAGGAGACGTGATGGGACTGCTCACTGACTACCTCCACAAGGATCTTCCTCTGGACATTGAGAGTGTGTTTAAAGGGGCTACGTGCTTACGCAACCTGCAACACACACTAGGCACGACCTGCCAAGGCCTCAACAGGTTAGCTACCATCTGCTGCTGGTGCGGCTTGCCATGACTATTTGCAAATGCTTTTTTGCAATAGATCATTTGCCCTGATATATTTGATTGATTTGATGGATAGACAAGAGATTTTCTGCGAAGATACTATTTATCTTCTTGGTTATTATACTTATGGTTATTTAGTTTGTTCATATTTTAAACATTGAGGGCATGTGATCCACAGTGAAATTGACCTCACGCTCTCGAGTCTAGAGACACTGGCCAAGGTGTTTGACCATCCAATCAGTCCACTCTGCAACAAGTCACAGGTACTGAATTTCCGCAGCAGCAGCCATTGATAGCTTGAGGAACTCCCGATGAGCTGTAGAAGGGCCCCCTCTAGTGGTTACATTTGGGAAATGATCCGCATCTTCCTACTTTGAACCCAGGGCCCGGAGATGGAGCTTGACAGCCTGCTGTGTAAGATCTCAGCATTGGTCAGCCTGTTGTCTTCTCTGGAAAAAAGGGTAAGGTTTTACTTTGAGCAGCCAACAGATTTTCAATGTTGCTGAGATTGGTTGTCCAGATTATAAATAAGTTTTAGATTTGGCTATACAAAATATATATAGGCCTAGTTAACTTCAAGGTGCCATTAATTAGAAACCCAATTGGGATGATGCTCTGTGCTTGAAGGTTTTGAAAGCACTGCAAGATGCAGTGACCAATCACAATCTAGCAGTCCAACCTGCCCCCCCTCCTCCGGAACCACCGGCTGTGGCGGTGAACACCGCCAGGAGCAACGCCAGGCCCCTGCCCGTCCACGCATTCCAGGTACCACATGAAACATGAAACATGACGATTCAGGAATGCATTTCATTCTTGACCGTACAATTCAATGGTGACCTGCATTGTAATAAATAAATCACACACTGAAAGACCCGTTTTTCAAAACTTGAATTACTATCTAAACACTTAATACATAGGCCTAGCCTACTGTAAATAAATATCTGCAACATGGGGAGCGATTTTATAAGGGTCGCTCACCATGTTGTTAAAAGGGTCTTACAATAACATACTGTGCTCGAAATGAGAATCGAACCCCATAACCCTTGCTGTGATCACGCCATGCTAGACCGTTAGAAAATATAAACACGTATGTTTTTCTTAATTCAATAACAATATCTGTAACGAACATACTTATCGACCCTATTTGTCAATATTTGCGTGTCCAGGTCAAGATGGCGCGCTACGGCCGACAGACCGTCTCCGTGGACGTGGACACCGGAGTGCTGCTCTTTGACAAGAAGACGGGGACTTTTGGCGTGGAGACCGTGTCTCACGAGCGGGGTAAGCAGAACAACACTTATGTCCTCTGTTCAACTTTAGTCTTTCCAATAGGCACCTGCTGCATCCCTTTGATGATCAAGCCATATCAGAACCAGAATCAGTTTCATACCCACAAACAATATGGCTTTGATACAAGGAATTTGCCGTGGTATAGGATGCTGATATCAAAGTACAACATAGGTACTAACAAGCTATAAACTCTAAATATTAAAGGTGCTTTTGTAGGTAAGATCTTGCAAGGTAAGATGTTAAGGGAGATTATGAAAATAAGCAACCAAAATATGTCTCCCCCCCATCTCTTCTCCCTCCCTCGCTACGTTTTGGATTTGAAAGACCTGTGAATGAGTGGCAAGACGGCTTCCCTCAACCAATCAGGGAAGAGATGCCCTGACTGGTAGTATGAGCCGGGAATTAGGCCATCCAAATCACATAATTTCCCTCACCAAAAGCAGACGTCTGTCATTTCTAAAGAATGACACTAAAATAATAGCTCTCATAACTTACCTACAATACAACAAATACGAAGCATAAAGTAGATGTAAAAATGAATATGTCTTTAAACACGTTCAGTAATGTGAAGTCATCTCCCCCTCCAGTTCTGCAGGTGGTCCAGTTCCACGCCAGCCCTGCTAAGCTGCGCCTGGCGGTGGACGGTCACCACAGCACGCCACGGGAGCTCACCTTCCAGAGCGCCAGGGTGAGAGGTCAAAGGTCATCCCCGCCCCTGATCGTTCTGTCGTTCAGCTAGCGTTCAGGGGGCAGATCTGATCAGTGTCCCCCCCCCCCCCCCCCCCCACCCCACACCTCTCTCCTTCCAGAAACGGGAGGCCTTCTGCATGCTGCTCCAGCTGATGAAGACCAGACACGCCCAGCTGGGAGAGCCCGACTTGCTCTCGGTGTTCGTCGGCACCTGGAACATGGGTAGGGAGGGAGCGGAGGATCAGTGTGACCACGGTTACTTAGTCTGGCTCTGACACTTATTTGCACACCTTGTTTAACTTAGGTATCCTTTTCTGGCAAATGTGTGTGATCGTTCAAAGAAATAATCATCCACATTAGCCAGATACACAAAACATACATCACATGAATGTCCACATTATAGGAGCAGCAAGTACATTCATATAATATTAATGCTATAAATAGATGTATTTAAAAGTTGTATAACACTAAGCTATTGATATGGGGGAAGAATAGTCTAGTGGTGAGGTTGTCTGCCTCCCAGCCAAAGGGTTCCTGGGTAACCTGTAGGTATTCTTCTGCAAGATGCATAACCTACGGGCTCAGTCATTGCATGTTTCTGAAAAGATTGAACTTTGGATAAAAGTGTCCACTAGATGTCTATACAGCAATAGTAAATGGTGATATTTCACCGGCTACTTTGGCCTGTGGACCAGTTAAAGGTGACCTATTATACCACCAGGTGTGAGTATGATTAGCCAGTACAAGCCGTTTTGAAAGTCTGCCTCTTCTGACATCCCAAGTGGGCGTGTCCACCTAGATGCATGACAGATAGATACTCAACGTTTGCTACAGTCCACTGGGTAGGCTGGTAGATTGATCTATCCAGCACACATCTAGGTGGACACGCCGACCTGTGATGTAAGAAGGGGCAGATTTTCCAAACAGCTTTTACTGGCTAATCACACTCACACCTATAGTGTAATATCTATGTCACCTTTAACTCGTCATTCACTCACAAGCTCCTACTTGAATCCGAAAGCTCTTTGTGTCTGTTCATTTGCCCGGTCCAGGAGGGTCTCCGCCGCCCCGGGACCTGACCTCCTGGGTGACCTGCTGTGGTCTGGGTCGCACCCCGGACGAATCCACCGCCTCGCTGGCCCACGACGTCTACGCCCTTGGCACGCAGGAGAACCCCCAGGGGGAGAGGGAGTGGACGGAGCACCTCCGCACCACCCTGCGCGGCTGCACCCACCTGGACTACAAACAGGTAAACACCGTCACCTGGACTACAAACAGGTAAACACCGTCGCCTGGACTACAAACAGGTAAACAGCATCACCTGGACTACAAACAGGTAAACACCGTCGCCTGGACTACAAACAGGTAAACACCATCACCTGGACTACAAACTGGTAAACAGCATCACCTGGACTACAAACAGGTAAACACCATCACCTGGACTACAAACTGGTAAACACCATCACCTGGACTACAAACAGGTAAACACCATCACCTGGACTACAAACTGGTAAACAGCATCACCTGGACTACAAACAGGTAAACACCGTCACCTGGACTACAAACTGGTAAACACCATCACCTGGACTACAAACAGGTAAACACCATCACCTGAGGGGTATTCCACAAAGCCGGTTTTATCACATAACCGGGTAAGTTAACCCAGGGTTTGCGGTAACCCTAGGTTTTCCGTTCCAAAAGGATCACGGTATGTTAGTTGCTATAGAAACATATGCTCTGAATCAAACCTGGTAGGAGCAGGTTTTGCGCAGGTTAAGTTTGAAACATAACCCGGTTTTGGGTATTTAAACCGGCGTTCACCGCAGATTTCATGTGTTCACAATGGCATGCCCTTTTGATGAGAGAACTGCTGATATCGGAGCGCAAATTTATACGTACAATCCACCGGGAGCGATTGTTAAGACCACGGCTCGACATCTTGGCATATCGGATGACTTTTTGCTGGTGTGGAGAGATATAGATTCTCGCGCAAATCTTTAATATATTTAAATAGCCTTACATAGCCAACACTACCAATCGAGGACCTGGCCTCAGTTCACTCCAGACTATTTGCGTAGCCCTCCGTTTTTTGCAAATGGTAGTTTTATCTAGGCTATAATGTTGGAGATGCTGAGCACATCTCAGTCGTTTCAGATGACCCATCCAAGATTTGTATCGGCCTCCTATCATACAGAGAGCAATATTGTCTGAGCACTATGCCGAGGCATTTACAACATAAAGTATAAAATAGTCCTAACGGACTTGCATCCACTGGAGAATGTTCGATCGTAGGCGGCGGCTTCATTACAAGCACTGATCCATCTTGATCTGTGAAGTTGATGAATTGTCACTTTTAGTTTTTCTACCCAGTTACTAAAAAAAGAAACATTTGGAATAGTATGCGCTGTGGCAAGCACACGGTTTGCATGTGTTACTTCGAAGGCAAACATTTTTTAAAATACAAGAAAACACAAAAACCTACATTCAACCAGTGGGGTATGGCCCCTGACTCTCTGAGGAGGTAGGTACCTCCAGGTACCCCCTCCATGCCAGGGCGCCCTGAATTTATGTTTATTAACAGCTCCTCCACCGGGGTCAAGACAATTTGAGGGCCAGATCCAGTCTGCCGACTGTCGGCCTTTTCACGATTGGCTTAAAAAAAAGGCTTATTTAAATGTATACCACTACGATGGTGGGAAAAGCTTACCAGTTTGTATGTTTTTTATACTGCATTTTTATACTTGATCCGCTGGCCGCTTGGAAGCAATTGGAGTACATATTTTTTTTAGAAGAAAGGGGTGGTAGGATCTTTAAGAATGCTTAACTGGGATATTTATATATTCATGGCTCAAATATTAAGGATCATGCTTTTGACGTGTAACTAACGCATTTACGCGGTCAGCGATCCGCTGCCAGGCTTTGGTTCTCCGGGTTGCAGAGGCTTTAGCGTTCCCTTGTCTTGTGATAATGTCCCATCTCCTCGTCATAGCTCTCCAGGAGAACCTGGAGTTCCATTTCATTGAAATAAGCGGCCCGTTTCGCCATATCGATCAGGGTTTCCATGATCCATACAAAACGTCTTTTTAGGTTTGGCGTGGACGCGCACAACCCTGTGTTAACCAACCCCGAGTTGATTGAACTAATGCATAACCGCTGCTGTGGAACCGAAAACTCGGGGTTGGTCGGCACAGGGTCATTCAACCTAGAGTTCAGCGTTAACTCAGTGTTTGTTAAACCTCCGTTCGTGGAACACCCCTCTGGACTACAAACTGGTAAACACCATCACATAGACTAAAAATGGGTAAACACCACTGGACTTCAAACGGGTGAACACCAGATGAACAATAGCCTATATAGCCTGTCAATTAGCAAGGAATGACTGGTTTACTTGATTACTGTAATTTACAGGACTATGATATCTTAAGATATATCTAAGTATTCTTATTTAAAAGAAATTATAATTGTAAATGTATTTCAAAACTATGCATGTAGATAGATCGGGTATCCAAGATTTGCATGACATTGCATAGCATATCATTTTCATATTCATGAAAATATGAATCTGTATGCTGAGTGGTATAATATGGCTCCTTAATGCAGTAAGGCTCTCTGTCCTACAGGTGGCAGTGCAGTCCCTCTGGAACATGAGGCTTGTGGTTTTGGTAAAGCCTGAGCACGAGGGCCGCATCAGCCACGTGAACACGGCCAGTGTGAAGACCGGCCTGGGAAACACACTGGGTGAGCTGCCCTTCCTGCATGCCATTTCCATCAGCACCAGTGCACATAATAATTAGGCAAAATAAATACCGGAAAAGTACTGCCCAATGGCTAACAGCCAAAAACATCAGTGGGTGATCAGCCAAGAACAAAAGTGTTTTTGCTTTTTCTGTTTCAGGAAACAAGGGAGCCGTTGGGGTCTCCTTCCATTTCAATGGAACATCTTTTGGCTTTGTCAACTGCCATCTGTCCTCTGGCAGTGAGAAAGTAATAAGGTAAAATAAATACACTTTTAGGGGTTTGCCAGTAAAAAAACAATAACTTATACTTCCCACAGGAAGTTCAGGGCCCCAAATTGCAGACCCTGAGTGCCCTGAAATACAGCCCTTGTGGTTGGAAAGACGGGCCGAGCATCTTATTATGAATGTATATGAATAATATAGGAGGAACCAGAACTTTGTGGACATTCTCCGGCTGCTCTCGCTGGGAGACAAACAGCTCAACGCCTTCGACATCAGCCTGCGCTTCACCCATCTCTTCTGGTGCGGCGACCTCAACTACCGGCTGGACCTGGACGTGCAGGTCGGACGTTTGGGTGTTTAGACAGAATTCCGTCATGGAGTCGATCGGTAGTTACGAGTGTGTGAATAGCACAACTGAAACACAATGAAATTGGTCTCAAAAGTCATGTAACAAGCAAAATAGCTAAATGTAAACATTGTTTCTCTCTGTACATCTTTTTTCTTTACCAACCAACTTTCTCTGAATTATGAGATGAAACATTCTCCTGGAGAGCTTTTCTCCAGGCGATGAAGTTCAGCTCAGGTTTCTGCTTTTCCTTTCCTAACATCCCTAACATTGGCATTTACCTAAGGGGGGATTCTGCTCCCCCTGGAAGAACATTTCTTTTAATTCTTCTTCTGGCTTGTGGCTCATGCCTAGTTTTATAATGTTGTTTTTGTCATGTCCATTTTAACCAGTTAAACATATTACAATTTAGATTGTAAAGTTGAACATTTAGAACGTTGTCCCATTATTGACAGTGCTGTAACAATGCTCAGGTACAAACAATGTAAACCGAGTGGATGCACCCGCTCAACCTATCCTCTGTCTTCCCCTGGTGGTTCATCGATTCTGGGGGGAGTCAACGTTGGTGGGGTCTCCAGGACATTCTGAAGCACGTATCCAAGAGGGAGTTTGAGGAGCTGATGTGTGCAGACCAGCTTACCAGAGAGAGACAGAAGAACAAGGCTTTCCTCAACTTCAGTGAGTTGCTCTCTCTCTCTCTCTCTCTCTCTCTCTCTCTCTCTCTCTCTCTCTCTCTCTCTCTCTCTCTCTCTCTCTCTCTCTCTCTCTCCTCCCTCCCTCCCTCCCTCCTTCACCTGCACCACTGTCCTAGATATTGTGACTACGTTGCGTGTTCAAAAAACCCATTCATATATCAATGAGCCATTTTATATAATTTTGTAACATTCGTAGCTGCTTTAGACCTTAAAGGCGTGTAGCTATACATGGGAAGACAAGAACATTTGTGTCATTAATAGTAAACCTGACGGTCCGATGCGTTACGAATGGGTTCTTTTTATTAACTTCCATCCCTTTCTCACTACCCTCTCTCTCCCTTCTCTCTAATGTTTTGACATGGTTAAGAGGAAGAGAAGATTTGCTTTCCACCCACATACCGTTACGAGAGAGGCTCTAGGGGCTGCTACCTGTGGCAGAAGTACAAGACGTCAGGGGTGGGTAGCCAAACACTGACCCCCCCCCCCCCTCCCTCCCTTACCTTACCTACTGTCCCTATCTGCAATCGGAAAAATGAATATTCAATGAATCATACAAATCTTTATTTAAGAGCACTTTTCAAAACGGCAGTTACAAAGTGCTCAACAGATGAAATGGAGAAATGTTAAAAAAAATGCAATAAAATCAAAAATATTGACATAATCAACAATTATGTAATAGAACCTCATCATCATTTTCATCACTTTGTTCACAAGAGCTGTTAGTGCCATGGAAACCCTAAACCATTTTCGTATCGGGATTGATGATAAATTACAGGCGTATACACTGCGCTTGTTTAAAAAAAGCTTCCCTTCACCCAAAGATTCTAAGTATACCATTGGCTGAGTGTAAAGGCTATTTCTACATGGAAGCTAATCCTTTTTATGGGTCTCAGCAAGGCTAGCTAGCGTGACAGCAGCTGCCAACACCACTAAAAATAGTGGTTGAAGTATTATTAGACTACACAAATGTTTAGTTTTCTTCTACTTTATATCTACATGTTTTTTTTAGTATTTTTGTAATATTTGGGAAATATTTATAATGACTCGTTACTTACTTCATAAATGTTTTTTTCTTTATTTTGTATGTTTTCCTTGCCAACACCCACACACTAAAACCAGTTTCTTTAAATTGGTGGACCTGTTTGAACAACCCCATTGTGACTCGGTTGTTCCAGGTGCGAGTCAACGTGCCATCGTGGTGTGACCGGGTTCTGTGGAGGACCTATCCAGAGGCTCACCTTAACTGCACCTCTTATGGTAAATACTGGAGTAAAAATAATCTAAAGGTGTTCTTGGCAAAAAACTGTTTATGAAGGCGGAACTTATGACATGAATTAATCACACGTAATGTATTTTTTATGAGATAAACAGATGGTGTATAATGCTTTGTCATAAAACAATACCTCTGATCAAAATATTAAACCATTGCCTGATCTGTGGTCAATAAAGAGGCCAACTGAGTCACTTCCTTTCATTGAATTCATGTAAGAAAACAAAACCAGAAAATGTAACTATCACTTCTGCTGATAGTTCCCTTTCAGTACAAAATGACCCCTGTCCTTTCTTACACATTTTCTTTACACAACCTTTTTTACATTGGTCATCAAAACAATGTCTCGAATCCACCAGATGAACAACAGTGATTGCTGTATGTATCTGTTCGGCTTTAATGCTAAATAACTGGTTTGGATTAATGTATTTATGGCACACAAAAATACAAAAACGAATGTGTATTAATTGACCACAGGTTGAGGATATATAAAGATTATGAAAAATGCAAATAAAACTCACTAGACCCTCTGTTGAGGAAAACGTTATTATCTTTACAGGAGCGTACAGTGGGAAAACCCCTTAGTGAGAAACCCTTAGACCTCTGAGCCGCTGAGAGGAGCAGTTCTACACGGGAACACATAGGGAGTACCAAGGCCATAAGACGATAACAACATATCTTCTTATCTTTTCTGTGGGAATGAAACAAAGAGAAACTGTGGGAGTGTGGAGGAGAGGGCTACATGTGCATGGGCTTTCATGTGGAGATGGAGCCCTTTAGGCTCTGTGTAGGTAGTTATAACAGGACAATGTGTGTTTGTGTGTGCACAAATAATATGAGGAATATCCCAGTTCTGCAGCTAGGGATGGGTAAAGAGAGAGATGTTTTGTCCTAAATAAGGCTCAAGAAAGTATATGAACAGTAAGCATATTATGCACACCAGTGCAATTATAGGAGTCTGAGAAATGAAGATGCCTCATGATGACCATGATAATGATGCAATGATGTCACCTGAACCAGGTTGTACCGATGACATCTTCACCAGTGACCATTCGCCTGTGTTCGGCACATTCCAAGTCGGGGTGACATCACTGCCCGGTTCAAAAACAGGTGAGCTCATTGGTTTGGCTCCTATGAAAATTCAGCCCTTCACAAAAATACAAAAGTGATCCAATCAGACATGTGGTTTATGTGAGCGGCTCCGGCCTGTTTATCTACAGCTGACCAAAACTCAGGCACCGAGAGGGTCCGGATAGAGCTGGAGAGGCTGGAAGCCATCGTGAAGACTGCGAGCAAGTCCAAGTTCTTTGTGGAGTTTCACTCCGCTTGTCTGGAAGGTATGGCGTGTGAAGCCCCCTAATCCTTCCGTCAAACCACTAGTCATCATTATGGTTCTAAGCCGCCTTAACCTTTGCCTGCTTGTTTGTGTGTGCTTCCTGCAGAGACACGTCGGTCTGGTGAGAATGACTCACAGAGCTGTGACGTGCCCGGTTTCCTCAAGCTCGGCTGGTCAGCCAAGCAGCTGCCGAAGGTAAGTGCCAGGCATGTTATGGGCAGTGAAGTGGGGGGCGAAAGAGAAGGGATGATATGCATCTGAGGGCCTATACCTGTCTGAATCTGAGCCGATACAAGGTGATCTTGCAGACTTCGGGGCAGCCGAAACCTTTTTTGCAGGCCTTGTCTTGACACACCTGTGTGTTTTATTTAGCGTGGGGCCTATCAAATATGTTGTTGAGGAAATTGTTGACGTGTTAATGAACAGTTCTCGAGGTATATTCAACATTAGTATATGCTACACGCGAACCTCGTAAGATGACGAAATTTGATTGGTTCGCTATCTCGGGATATTTGGCATACGGGATAGGGTTATAGGATATAGGATATAGGATATTGCGTGGCGGTCGTCTCATCATGCTAATGAAAACAAATCACAAATAAATCCCGTCCAAAAGTGTTATCTTGTTTATTTTTGGAGTGTTCACGTGTAGTATATACTAAAACAATTATTCACCTCAGTCTCTGTGAGTAAGCCTGAGGTGGGGCTATTCCCCACCATTCACTTCGCCTGCGGGGAATAATTGTTCAATATAGGATCCTCCCACTCAGTCTTTAAACATCCTAATGATCAAATGGTAGACATGGCATGCATCTATATTATTTCGTTTTTTATCTCCATTTCCACCAACCCACCTGGTCCTCTGCTCAGACCCACCTGTGGGACGGACCCTACAGTTTGTAAACCACTGTAGATCCACGAGCTGCTGCAACATGTCATATTGTAAACCGATGTCTATCTAGTAAACCTGTACTCTTTGTGTTTACAGCTGCTCCCTGTTGCCTCGGATGTGGACTATCTGCAAGATCAGCACCTGCTGTTGTCCATCAAATCATGTGATGGCTTTGAGTCATATGGTTGGTCATTGTCTCATCGCTATTTCCAAAAGCTTATCAATAGCAATGTGGTTGCCCTTATCTATCTTAGCGATAAGTGATCAATTATCATAACTTTTTGAATATGCAGTATTTCTAAGTAATCTATGTTTCTATGTTATTAGAACAGGGCCCTCTTTGAAGTTGCTGACTTTCCAGGTTTAAGGGATATTTGAAGGCAGAATGTTCAGTTTTGTATACCAAGATCAGACCTCCATCAGTTCAGTTACGTCATGCTGTGAGCATGACGTAACTAGCATAGGTTAGATCAGACATAACCCTGCTCACTGCTGCTGTGGCGACTTCTATTGTCTCATTGGTCTAGATAACGATAAAGATAACGCTTGATTTTGTCACATCCGAAACTATTGTATTTCAAGGCCTAATGTTTTTTTTACTTGTTAGTCTGACACGATTTTCAGGTCAATAAATGACTGTTAATTCACTATCCATCTCCGAATGAGGTCACAAAATGGTGCTTGAGTCTATACCCCTCTGATGAAAACCCTCGCAGAATGAGTGATGTTAGGAACTGGAGGTTGACGGCAACATCACCAGGAAAAATCAAGCAGCACACATTTTGCGACAAATTTTTCCTCACCCTGCAGGGGGATGTTCAGAGAGGGGGAAGCAACAGACATGCTCTTCAGCCCACTTGTGTGTGAAGCGGCGTAGTTTTTTTTTTTCTTTGCCAGTGAACCGTCCGCTGACGGTAAACAAACCGTCAGCGGACTGATGTCACACAGGCAACACTGTTTGGGCCTCTGGGAAGTGAGGTCAAATACCACAACCGCAGATACCGCTTATCGCCATAGAGAAGCTTAAAGTGACCTATAAAGTAACCCCACAAACGCATACAGTAGGATATTAAAGCAATGATTTATGTGACACTTCTGAACGGTGACGTAATGGCTTGACCCTTTGTCCTAAAAAACACTGACCTGCGGTTGACATCGTAGGGCAGTTCCTTTCTTGAACAATTGACACTAGACTTCTAGAGGAAGTCTAGCCTATGGAAGTCTGAGGCAGCAACGAAGGCTTTTTGGTTCCGGCTTAGGGTATGTCTTTGATGCGCCAAGCTGTGGATCACAGCAATAAACCCCCAGGGATTGATAGTTTCATCATCATTCTTTTGTAATTGATGCATGCTCAAAGTATTTCACTATACGATACGATGCAATACTACTTTATTTGTCAGTAGGGCACTGAAATTAATTTTGCGTCCCTGGAAAGGCCCCTCAAAACATTTAAGACATTCAGGTAAACAAGTACAAATGACACATGACATGACAGCACAGAGATACAGCACAGATGACAGATTAGGCAAGCACAGGTGTTGACAGGAAAGACACAAGTACAGACACATATACTCCGACACAAGTACAGACACATATACTCAGCTATATAGTCAACTAGACTAGGGTTAATTCGATAATGGCTTCTGAGGCCTGTAATGAACATGCTTCATTCAGGTTAAACCGGTCAAAGTTGAGTGAGCAGCCTCACGCAAGAAAACGTTCACTCGAGAGTTCAGGTTTAAGTTTAAAGATATCTTAACCTGGTCATTGAAATTGGCCTCAGGACTGAACCGAGCAGGAAAGAGGAAACATTAGATATTATTAGTGGAAAACATGATACAACATAAGCTGAAAACATGATGTCTTGTTGAAACCTGTGTACTCTAGGAGAATGCTGTGTGGCCCTGCGGTCACCGAGCGGCCCGCTGGAGCAATTTGAAACCTTTCTGAGCCATCGGGGCGAGGAGATGGGCACCATCAGAGGCCATGTCAAAGTTCACGTGCCCGCAGACTACAGACGAGCAGCCAGGTCAAAGATCTACGGTTGGTCCACGAGAGCCACCGGTCCAGAGCTCTCCCTGTGCCATCACTTTCTGCTAAACTTCCGCTTCCAACGGACTCTTTTTTCTTGTGAAACCCTCAGTGCTTCCTCTATTTGTCTCCTGAATTAACCTCCATCTTGACCTTATTTTGTGTCTAGCTGCTGTCCCTCGACCGCTTCTGCTTTTTTGGCTGCTTCTGCTTGGCAGTCCTCTGACCAGATGCATCCTGAGCCTACACTGATACCGGGGGATAGGGGTAGTGTGTTTAACCCCCTTCCCCGCTTGGTCAGAACCTCTCCGGACACCACCGCACTGAACCTCCTCAGTCTGCTTTGGCCGTTATAAACACAAACACACTGACGTTTTCTTCCTGATGTTGAACTATATGATTGGAATAAAATCCTCTCTGGCTTTTGCTGTTCTTCAGAGTGTTTCTGCTTTGAGAAGGACGACAAGGGTCCAGGAAGGGGTCCCCCAGTGGCTCTGCCGTCCATCCGGGCCCTCGTCCACAAGTGAGAACCTGTTGACTGATCTGTGCTGAACGCAAACACTTCCTAACACACACATACTCACACACAGAGACGTATACACTTTGAGGACTTAAAGCGGATGTGTACACTTAAAGATATTCTGCTGTATACTATTACCAAATGTGCCAGGATTTAGATTTTAAGTCATAGTGAAGCTACCTTTTTCTTTTAGATTTGAGGATGTTTCCTTAATGTATTTATTTAAAGGACCTTTTTTTTTGTGTATGGTTTCTCTTTTGGTCTCCGGCAAGTCCTTCCCATCCAAAGCCAAGCAGCTACACCAACCCCGCCTACTTCATCTTTGAGGGCATATCCGTGGCCCCCAGGGCGGCGGACCCCCCGCCAAAACCAAGAGCCCCCCAGGTGGTCTGGTCAGGGGACGAGGCGCTGCAGCTTCCCAAACTCACCGCCGCCGGGATCGCCCCAGACGGGAAGTCGGCTCGCAGGTCCAACTTCACCGAGATCGAGATCCCAAACGCGCCGTCGCCCTACTCCCAAATCAATGACCTCCACCTGCACCATCACACTAATTCCTCCAACTCCTACCAGCTGTTCCCCTCCAAATCCCCACCTCCTCTGCCCCCGGCACAGAGTCAAAGCATCACGCACGCCAGCGAGCATCTTCCACAGGCCAAAGCCAAAGGCCCGGGGGTGGCTCCAACGGTGGCTCACACCCCCGCACCGGGGAAGAACCTGGCCAGCATGTACGTCAACCACCCGGCCATCCCCAGGGAGAGCCCCAGGAGGGATCCTCCCATGCCTCCCCCAGAGAGGGCCGGTCCTCTCCAGGGCCTGAAGCACCCGTCTCTGTTCCCCTACGCCTCTACCCACTTGCCACTAGCCTGCAAGGCCTCCGCTCCCTGGAAGGTGGAGCAGCAGCATCGGCAGCAGCAGCACCAGCAACACGCGGCGAGACCTGCGGGGGACCACTCCCTGACCGCCCTGCAGATCGCCAAGTCCCTCAGCGAGATGGACTTCTTCCCCCCGGACATGGGCAGCCAGTATGTAGCACAGCAGAGGTCGGGACAGAGGAACGGCCCCGGCACCCCGGCGGAGAGGGGCTACTGCAGGGAGAATGAGGTTTGGACATGGGTTCCTTCACCCAGGTGGCCGTATGAAGGCAAAGTCTGGACGTAGTGTCTGTGACATCCCTTTTTGGTTTACACACAACCTTTATGAAGCGGTACATCTTGTGTTAGGAGTGCTGCCTATAGGCCATTAGAGGAACTCCATGTTAGCCGCTTCCACCAGGGCTTCCCAAACAGGTGTCATGGTTGCAGCTTGGTTTAGAAACAAGATGGTGAATAATGGCTCATTTGGACTTTGAGGTGACCGCTCACTTCCTTCCTTGTTTTGCAGGTGTCGGTTCTGCGCGGTGCGCCGGAGACAGTGCGGGAGCTTCTCGGGATGCTGGGCCTTCAGAAATACACACTGGGACTCAGTCTGCACGGCTGGGACGACCTTGATTACTTCAGGTGAAATGAGCCAAGACAGTAGCAAGTCTGAGAAACATCCAGTCTGTGGTGGAGGGGTGAAGGTTGTGATCAATGGGGGGCCATGGAGTCGGGCAGGGACGTGTCTATTTGCCTAATGGCACTTTTCCACTGGCGGGTATGCTTCGGACCCAGCCAGCCCAGGTAGTGAGGGTGCGGTATAGCCCAGCTCTGTTACGGCTCGCGTTTCCACCGCCGACAATGCCCTCATGGTAGGGCGGGGTTTAAGACGGATGGCGATAGCCGCGGGAGCTACGTAAGCATCGTGACCTCAAAGCAGCCCTACTCAGTGTAGCCGGCTATCAAATCCAAGGGAGAAGAAGAACGCGACACAATAAAAGAGCAACAATGTAGCACGTCCAAGAAGGACGTCAAACTTTAGCGTGACATTTTATTCAATAAACTAAGCTTTCGTCGTTGTACAGAAATACCTTGTGGGTACTGTGTTTGTTTATTATCCCCGTGTCGCAGGGAACCGACAATACTGTCGACCCATCAACGGACGGCATGTGTAGCTTGAACCACCCCAACGGAGGAGTACTGCGAGACGAGTACGGCTCAATACGGCTCAGTCCGGATCACGCCCACTTTTGGCGGTGGAACGCGACCCGTGCCGCACCTTTGCAGACTGAACCGACCCGCTCTGGTAGAAATGCGCCATAAGAGAACATCCTGATCTCGCAAGTTAGAATAATGTGTCTCCCTGCAGATCAGTGTGCAGAGTCTGATCTTTCATCTGAAAATGAATAGAATTGCGCTGTGAAAAGATCAACAGATTTGGATGAAGGCTTCTCTCATACAAGAAGATTTTATTGCTTTACTTTCGGCCGGATTCGGCAAGAGTGAAGACATCACCAGGCTCACCTAGTTTACCTAATTTAAGCTGATTGACTTTTGATGAAAGATAGGCTGTGCCCATATGTGGAAATCAATTGCTTCCCAGTAAAGGCCAGAGCAATTATTATGAACCGCAAACTTGAATATCCTGATGGTCTCACGAGGCTAAGCGTTTGTATCAATCAACCGCAACCTTGGCATCTGATCTAAAGTGTGGGAGGGTGTGTTTTTTAACTGATCTTAACAAAGGGTAACCACTCTGTTTACGCGCAACTACTTATGCCCACGATTTGAGACAGCGACAGATGAGCTGTTGGATTTCTTTTTGATTTTTGTGTGAATGTGTGGATGTGGAACTGCTTCGACCCACCAGGTGCAAAGTTCTGGCCTCCCACACTTACCAACATAATTATTTTTCCCACATAGATGTTCCCATTCCCACATTCCCATTTAGATGTTGCTCTGCACTCAAGAATTCAGAATGATTCACCTTCCTGAAACACAGCCACAATCTCTGGACAGAGTTATACCTTCCCGCCCCAATGCACAGCCCGCGCAGTGGCGCGTAAAATCTGAATCAGAACTTGTGGATTTTTCGTTTGTGGGCACAGTTTGCGAAGACGACCTAGCATGGGCCGTTTGAATGTGCTTGTTTTGGAAGAAAACTAAAACAATGCTATGGGAGACGAAAAAAACTTAGAATATGATTCATGTTGACAATAACTAAGGGTGCACTCACACTAGGCCATCTGGCCGTGGCTGTTTTCACACCTAAACGTGCTCAAATGGCCCCATTGTTCTCTGGCCTGCACTCACACTAGGCCATTTGGCCGTGGCCGTTGGCCGTTGCAACTGTGGCCTGGCCACGGTAGGCTCTTGTACATACGTCATCCCGTCGTAACACGTCATCACCAAGCGTCCGCTGCATGGACCATAATAAGGTCTGCCGCCAGTCAGAGTTTTAACAACAATGGACAACAACACAGAGAACACACCAACAGTTGAACCGCTTGACGCCATGTTTACCGTTTAATGGGAAAGAAGGCTCGTCGCCTTTATTATGTCCGTGGTCGTCGCATGGACTATACGTCATCCAGCTCAGGTTGCGTAGCCGTGCGTGTGCGCGTGTCTGTACCGTAGCGGCCCGTACCGTAGCAGCACACCTCTCCCAAGTGGCCAAATTGGCCTGGCCACACTCACACTGGCAGATTTGAGCACGGTTAGGTGTGAAAATGGCCGCGGCCACGGCCAGATGGCCTAGTGTGAGTGCACCCTTACATTGTGTCGTAAGACACCGACCAAGGTCTAAGGTGCTGAGATCTGTCTGCACACTTCCTTTTGCATGGGGTTTATATATCATTATAATGTAAGAATGCAAATATAAGTAAGGTTAGGAAGCGACTAAAGCAAAAGCTGTCTGCATGAAGTCACCATGAGGATCTGATTGCAAACGAGCCATCAGGCCATCATATTTCCCTGGTTTAGCAGCTCACATATCTGACCTATTTGTGTATGCATAGAATGAAGACGGCAGCCGTGGATAAGCTCTCAAATTAAATATGCAACCTTTGCAATGTTGCCTACCTCCAAATAAAAGGAGTTATTGGGTACCATAGCTTGTGTGAATTCCTCCTGTATGTCTCCACACATGATAGTCATTGTAACAGGAGGATAAAAAAATGTCAACATAGCTTGGTGTTTTGACACACATAAGTCCCAACTACCACACAGTTTTCCTGCGGCTATGGTATGCAGAACCGTTCCTCAATGATGCATAGGAACATCATTCTATTCCCAGGAAACATCTGTTAATCATCAGCGAGCCCAGCAATGTACTGCACATGTGCAGGGAGTCTGTTCACCCTGCCTTGCTGTAGCTTAATGTATTATAGAAATGTGATACTGTACGTAATACCCAGAAATAGTTCTAAAACTTTCATACCATATATGTGAATTAATGTACACATGCTTGGTTCTCTGGTTTTGTTCTTAAACTTGAGAGGAAAATAAACCCAGTCTTCCTTGCTTGACACTTGATTTTTCTCGTGCTGGTCTTTTTTATTTTTATTCTCCATAGTGGAATCACGGAGGAGGACTTGCGCGCCGCAGGGGTCTTGAACCCACCTCATCGCCGCAGGATCCTGGAAAACCTGCCCCGGATCCTGGAGAACCTTCCCAGCATCTGGAACTAAACCCTTTGCAGAATCACAAAAGAGACTAAAGACAGCGAGGTTCAGAGGTCCTCGTTAAAAACCTCTACATTCACTCTGCAAATACTGTCACCGGGCCCTGTCTGCACACGTGCACACACATGATGTTCAGGGTCCGTTCAGGCCACCATTACATTCCCATCGCTCTGTCAAGCGGTCCACCTTCCTCATGAGAGATGTTTATTCAAATCGCGGTGTCAAGATGTGTCTCGTTTAATACGGTGACATGCTCAAATATTGATAATGGATTTGAGGCCACGCAGGTTTTGTTAAATTACTTTGTCAAAAGCGCACTGCCTCACTTTGAATGCATTCATTCATGGCTGATGTTTAACATTGGTACGGACCGCCTCGTGGATGTTCTTTCTGTTGTACTGTCATTGCTTGTAAAAGAGGGAGTTAATTACAGTCTCGGTGTCCAGAAACCCCATGGGAGTATAGCTGTGACGTGATGACGGGGGGGGGGGACAACCTTCAGGATCTCCTGTTTACCGTCTGATACTGTGCTGCTATTGCTATCTTGTCACTTAATCTGTGCCTGTGTCATGTTTTAACTGGGAGACCTACGGCAGCTTTTCCCTGTGACTGAACAATCAATGAGGTCCATTTAGGCTGCCACGCAACGGCGAGCGAGCAAAGCAAATTCACTTCATGTATGTTCCGTGTTCATGGACCCCTGACGTAGATCATTGCACTTGGCTGGTGAAATGAATTTTGGTTAACCTTTACAATCATGTTATCATACTTCTCTCATTCCGGAATAAGTGATGTTTCTGCTAATGTATGACATAATGTACCACACATTTTGGAAGGTCCAATCCGAGAAAAAAATGTTGCAACAGATTGATTTGCATGTTAATATTGACTTGATATAAATCCACCAAACAACCCAAATACTTCTCCAATCTCTTTCTTACACCTTGACCACATGTTGTAAATTTACCTCACTTTTATTGTGACCTGATTCCATGTTTTTTTAGTTTACAAGTTAGTTGTTTACTGTGTGTGTGCGTGTGCGTGTGCGTGTGTGTGTGTGCGTGTGGGGGGGGGGGGGGGGGGACTTAATTTATATACGTTAACGGGAGACGGAGAGCTAGAGTGAAAGTACAGAGAGTTCGAGTCTGTTTGTAGAAGTTACTTATTAAACTAAAGGCATGAGCCAACACATCCCTGACAGCAGGTATTCACCGGCAAGGCTACTTCTGGAAAATATACTGTTGCGGCAGTCAGCATTCCCAATGCCCAAAAGCTGTATACAATCAACCCGACTGTCATGGAAACATATTAGCTTCTTCTGATATGTTATAATATACATTATCAGTATATTATTAGTTGAATTAATTCACTAACACAATATAGACCAAAAAACATACAATTAATGCAATTCGTTTTCATGTATTTGCACCCAAACAAGTGTAATTCTAGACTGCGGTCAAGTGAGCCGCCATTCGTTCATCCGCGGTTAAGCCAGCCGTCACACAAAATCTTCGTGCGCCTTTACTCTAAACAGCCTTTGGGTGGTATCTCGCAACGTTTTCAAAATAAAACCCTTCACCTACGTGTGTAGATATATAGAACACTAGCTGGCGGCGTCTAGAATGTCCGCACTTGCGGACATCTTGCCAGTCAGCTGCTCACCCATAACATTGTGTTGGTAGTGGTACATGTTTAAAAATAACCATAACTTGCTACATTTTCAACCGTTTTACCAACGGTTGGGTTTCTTACAAACCTTATTAACGTGGTTATAATATTGTACCGATTTTAGAACATTTCCATTTTTTTAGAATCTAACATAATTATTCATCAGTATCAAGTAGGCCTATGCAGTGCCGTAACTACATATCTGACGTTTATAACAAAACAAACCGTTTGAAAATGTAGCAAGGTAGTTAAGGTTATTTAAAAAGTACATGTACCACTACCAAGTCAACACAGTGTTATGGGTGAGCAGCTGACTGTGGCAAGTTGGCCGCCAGTGCGGACCTTCGACTCCATTGGCCAGCAGAATATGCATGTGTACGTTTTTCAAATGACATTTTCTCAAAATCTATACAGTAAAATCAAATGGTTCCTTGTGGTCAAGTAGTCAGTACAACAGTTAGTATGGTCATATCAGTCAGTGCCTGAACTTATGTGACATTCGGTCTATAGCCCACTTCAAATTGCTGACATAATGCAATTTGCAAAGGCGAGAATATGCATGTGTACGTTTTTCAAATGACATTTTCTCTAAATCTATACAGTAAAATCACATGGTTCTTTGTGTACAAGTAGTCAGTACAACAGTTAGTATGGTCATATCAGTCAGTGACATTTTCTCTAAATCTATACAGTAAAATCTAATGGTTCCTTGTGTACAAGTAGTCGTTATAACAGTTAGTATCAGTTAGTGCCTGAACTTATGTGAAATTCGGTCTATAGCCCACTTCAAAGTGCTGACATAATGCAATTTTGCAAAGGCGAGAATATGCATGTGTACGTTTTTCAAATGACATTTTCTCAAAATCTATACAGTAAAATAACATGGTTCCTTGTGTACAAGTAGTCAGCACACGGGTTAATATGGTCATATCAGTCAGTGCCTGAACTTATGTGAAATTCGATCTATAGCCCACTTGCTGACATAATGCAATTTTGCAAAGGCGAGAATATGCATGTGTACGTTTTTCAAATGACATTTTCTCTAAATCTATACAGTAAAATCTAATGGTTCCTTGTGTACAAGTAGTCGGTACAACAGTTAGTATGGTCATATCAGTCAGTGCCTGAACTTATGTGATGTGACGGTCTACAGCCCACTTCAAAGTGCTGACATAATGCAATTTTGCATTATGGTGACCGATTAAATGTGATGGGAAAAATAAAACGACTTGTCCGACTTGAGGGCCGCGTTATGAAACGATGCGTCAGATAAACGATCGCACACATACGAGTCCGACAGAGCCTATAAACTCAACAAATGAATCCTATTTAACAGCCCGTTCCCTAGTAAATCATTTAATTTTTTTCGTTAAGTGACCGTAACATACCTTTGTTTTCCGTTCGTTCCTTGCAGAAACAACACAGACAGAATAAGCTTATTAATAATCAGACGGAAATCGTCGAGCGATGTCTTTTGTTCAGAAGCGTTTTTCAATATGTGTGCAACAGTAGACATGCAAACGTTAAAGATTCTTAGAAAAAAATTCCAACGTCATGCAGCTCATTGTGACGTCATACGAGAGATGACCTCTCCACCGTGGCCGTGTGTGTGTTCCTGTCCTGTGTTTGTGCGTGCCTGTGTTACGGACAGTGCTGTTAGCCTAGCAGAGGCGAGATGTTTGCATGTCATGAATATTCATAATAAGAGCCAAAATCTATATCAATGTAAGCACCAACAGAGGATCATGGGCATCAGGGCTCCGTTTCCCGATAACGATGCTCGTACGATCATTCTCACGATGGATCTTGCAAGCCATCGTAAATTTCTTTGGAGCGCTTCGAACGCGCGTTCACTGCACTCACAACGTTCGTAGGATTGTAACCGTCTACTGACATGGTGCTGAAATGGGCTCCGTAGGAGGGGGCGACGCAGGAATGATGCAGGAAAATGGGGTTAAAAAGCGTTAAAATATCTCCCCATCAAGGCCATCAACAGAATAGCCTACGAAAAGATTAGACTGCAATAATATGAATGCTAAAGATATTAAAACACAATTGATTAGGCCTAGGCTGACATATGCTACATTAGTCCTTATCCTGAACGCACTACTACATTTTTTCAAAGCATTTTCCCCCCTGAAATAATTACAAAAATAGCTAGTGTGACAACTACATTTATCTTAATGTGCAGCAAAGAGCCGACTATCTGATTCCGCATAAGGTTTCATTGATTGGCGCGCAATTTAGAATCTATGATGTAAAACAAAAAATGCAACATTCCATTAATTTAGTAGCATTCAAACTCGGATTCTGGGCATTGAAACCCGGCTATTGCTGACCCGATTAGGAGAGCTTGGTCTAGATCCTGCCCATATTGTTGGGCAGGATGATGTATAGGCCTTTTTACACTGCCAAGCCGGACACCCGCATGCAAGAATGAGCTCATGTCTGAGTAAAGTATATAAAACCAATGTATTATTATTATTATTAAAGGCTACAAACTAAATTAACTATTTACAAGTGCAAAAACTTCAACTTATTGTTCATTTTGCTGAGCACTTGTTTTTTATCCCGACAAAAGCCTCATAAGGAAAGTTCCTCTGCGTCTCTCGTAGGCCTACCATCTTTCAAGGTATTTTTTAATGTGACTACATAACCTTCTCTCACATGATCAGCAGCTCGCAGATTTCACTTACACCGAAACAGCCTGCCCTGGCCATCATATCCCTTCTTTTCCGGGTAGGCTATACTAGGTTATTAACTTATCCTGGAAATGATAATAGTATATTAAACAAATCCCAGCACCACACCAAAAGGAGGCAGCAAATCAGAGCTAAACATATCTATCTGCTCATTTCCACATGGTAAGAGAGCAACACAAAACAGGTTTATAATATTTGGATGTTTTATTTTCTTTAAATCAAGCAGGTTACATTTCATTCGTTTTTACACAATCTGATATTTGGAGGCATTTGCAAATATGCTCATAAATTACATGATTTGTAATCCCAAAGAATGAGGTGGTTAATGATCAATATTGGGATCAACAGTGATCACCCTACTAATGTAGGCATTACGTATGCAGGCAGAAAAAGGTCTCATGTGAAACACCACAGGTCTGAAATACTCAGGAACACATGAAAATGGCCCAAAAATGAATTTCACTCTCCAACCTTTTGCTAAAGAGACGTTGACAGGCCCACAGAGAGCCTGGAGCTCACGGGACAACATTCACACACATTCTGCTTCATGAAGAGGTCAGATTATCGTCAGACCATAGACATTACATGTAAGGACACTGAACATTTGGCCGGATTACACATAGAAATGCAATCCAAAACAAAATGGGTAAAGATAAAGCATGTTTATTGATGCGGCAAACAAAGGTTCAAATATCCTCCAAAGCACTTCAAGCCCTCAAAGAATGAAACTTAAAACGCAGATGAGGTAAAAGAAGAAACTTCTAAATTAAAGTGGAGCGACCCAGGGACAAGTCTGGTTTGGGTTAAAGATTATGGATGGTTAACTTTGTGTAACATGTTTGGACAAGCAAGTTTAGGTTTTAGGCAAGCGACTTCAGGTATTAGGCATGCAACTTCAGGCAAGCGACTTCAGGTATTAGGCAAGCGAGTTTAGCCAAGCTAAGCGAGTTTAGGTTTTATGCAAGCGAGTTTAGGTTTTATGCAAGCGAGTTTAGCCAAGCGAGTACAGGCAAGCGAGTCAAGCTAAGCGAGTTTAGGTTTTATGCAAGCGATTTCAGGTATTAGGCAAGCAAGTTTAGGCAAGCGAGTTTAGGCAAGCGAGTTTAGGCATTAGGCAAGCGAGTTTAGGCAAGCAAGTTCAGGTATTAGGCAAGCGACACGAGTTTAGCCAAGCAAGTTCAGGTTTTATGCAAGTGAGTTTAGGTTTTATGCAAGCGAGTTTAGACAAGCGAGTTTAGGCAAGCAAGTTTAGGTAAGAGAGTCAAGTTACTTTAGGCCTCACTTTATTTGCGGTTAAATTGCGGCATTAGGTTTAGAAAGAAGGTTAAGATCCAGGCTCAGGTTTGCTTCCAGCCTCGTCCCTCTAGTCGCTCCCTATAAAGAGGGTTCCCAGGTACCGTGTTAAAATACAACAGCTGGGATTACAGATATGGAGTACAGAAATAAATGACTTTATTTCTGATTGATTCAGAAATATTGATTCAAACATTCTTCCCCCAAAATGTGGTGCAACATAAAATGGAGAAAATAATTACTTTCTCTCCATTGAAACCCAGTCATATCTTACGATCTCACGAGGTCCCACCGCAAGGGGCGGTGTACAAGCTCTGTAGAGTGTGCACTGTGTGTTGATGTTGGGTGTGGATTAATGTGCTGGTGTAGCCATCCAGGGATCCTCAGGGTTTATGGGAGTAGGACACACTGGTGTAGTTCAGTACTGTGAAGTAAATTGATGCAAAAAGTAGAATCAGTGTCAAGGGCAATCAAATGTCTATAAATGCAGGAACAGCCCCATCTGGTCTCAATCAGCATTTGATTTCATAGACTTAAATTAGCGAAAAAACAAGCATTTATTTACCGCAATAGTCCTAGTGCTGGAGAACCAGGTTTCTAAAGATCAGGAGGGATTATATAATTGCCGTTTGACGCGTTAGATCTGTACAAGGAGGAAGTAAATATATACCAGCGTTGGGTCTCTGCACCATGACACCCAGCTGCCGCACATCTGGTCTCCCTTTAAGTCGCCTGAAGGAGAGGTCAACTTAATTGAACCCAAGGGGAATGGGTCACAAGAAAAGGTAAGGATAAATCAAAGCTAAACATAGAAAGGATGAAAACAAGCATTGTCCAACATGGGGTTCGGCGATATTTTGATGTAAAAACATTTAGGTGTACGATCCAACCATCAAAAACAGGCAAGATGGTCAATCCAGTATCTTACCGGTTCCACATGGAGACTCTAGATTGTCAAGTGGTTAACTCTTGAATCGCATGTACTAAGACCTGATGGGTTAGTGGTCAGAGAACAACTCATTAACGCGGGGATAAGGGGTTCGATTCCTTAATGAAGCTAGCGTTTTTCTTTCATATTCGACTTGATTTTTCTATGCCATTTTGCGTAACTTGTAGTTTATGAAGAAATGTTACTGGGGTTAAGGTTAGGGTAACGCTAAGGGTAAGACACAGTGTTTTTGCAACACAATATTTCACAATAACAAATTCCAAAGTTTTGATGACTCCAGTAGGAAACTTAAGATACCTAGAGAAATGCGTGAGTGCTCACAAAACATCAACAAGTCAGCAGTGTGGTACAGGGTGATCATTTCTGATATACAGTACAAAAGCAGTAAGACACAAAGTGTTTTTGCAACACAATATTTCTTACAATAACAAAGTCCAAAGTGTTGATGACTCCAGTAGGAAACTTAAGATACCTAGAGAAATGCATGAGTGCCCACAAAACATCAACAAGTCAGCAGTGTGGTACAGGGTGATCATTTCTGATATACAGTACAAAAGCAGTAAGACACAAAGTGTTTTTGCAACACAATATTTCTTACAATAACAAAGTCCAAAGTGTTGATGACTCCAGTAGGAAACTTAAGATACCTAGAGAAATGCGTGAGTGCTCACAAAACATCAACAAGTCAGCAGTGTGGTACAGGGTGATCATTTCTGATATACAGTACAAAAGCTGAAACTATTAGCCAGGAGTGGGAAAGATGCAGACGCAGACGTGGGAAGCAAGACGCACCAACACACAGTTGCCTGTTGCAAAATGGTTCAGAGTTTAATAGAAATAGTTAGGGTTAGCTGGTATGGCGTTATCTGGTATGGCTATAGTCTAATGTTAGCTTAGTTCGTGTTGTTTCGTCATGTTAATCGCTAGTAATAGTAAGTCATTTGTAGAAATATAGCCTATCATCACAGACTGTAGGAATGTCACCCCCCCTCCATCGCGTACGACACTGACGCTCATAATCTGTAGTGCACAGATCCCTGAGACAAACGGCTATGCGCACACATGCAAACCCATAGCGAGTGACGTAGGACGTAAAGTCCCGCCCAGGTCGAAGTGGCGTCGATTTAGAGAGTCCCGTAGAGGGGGGGGGGTCAAGGTGAGGGTAGAGGGGGGGGGGGGGTCAAGGTGAGGGTAGAGGGGGGGGGTCAAGGTGAGGGTAGGGGGGGGTCAAGGTGTGGGTAGAGGGGGGGGTCAAGGTGAGGGTAGAGGGGGGGGGTCAAGGTGAGGGTAGAGGGGGGGGGTCAAGGTGAGGGTAGAGGGGGGGGTCAAGGTGAGGGTAGAGGGGGGGGGTCAAGGTGAGGGTAGAGGGGGGGGGTCAAGGTGAGGGTAGAGGGGGGGGTCAAGGTGAGGGTAGAAGGGGGGGGTCATGGTGAGGGTAGAGGGGGGGGGCGGTCATGGTGAGGGTAGAGGGGGGGGGGTCAAGGTGAGGGTAGAGGGGGGGGGTCAAGGTGAGGGTAGAGGGGGGGGGGGGTCAAGGTGAGGGTAGAGGTCGAGGGTAGGGTAGATGTGTATAGGTTATCTCATTATGGTCAGTATTAAACATCACATAATGCACAACATGCAGAAAAAGCCACACAACCAGGTAGAATTTGTTATATACGATTTTATATAAACACCACGAGTATACATTTTATAAAATCGTTTCCACATTGAAACATTTTGGGAAGCGATTTGTCCGATGTCCGAACCCATTTTGATCACAAAGCGTGTATCGTGAATCCAGCGCAGCCATCTGTCCCTAACTCTGTCCCTAACACTGAACCCCGACGCCTTGAAGGACAAGGAACCCTCCCACCGTGGGGAGGAAGGAACCCTCGATGGAACACGCTAGGTGCATCCAAACGTGCAACAGATGGTGAGAAGGTCACGTTGCGTGAGTGTGGAGGAGATTAATCCACAGGCCAAAGTCCTGTTGTGTGAGTGTGGAGGAGATGAATCCACAGGCCAAAGTCCTGTTGTGTGAGTGTGGAGTAGATGAATCCACAGGCCAAGGTCACGTTGTGTGAGTGTGGAGGAGATGAATCCACAGGCCAAAGTCCTGTTGTGTGAGTGTGGAGGAGATGAATCCACAGGCCAAAGTCCTGTTGTGTGAGTGTGGAGGAGATGAATCCACAGGCCAAAGTCCTGTTGTGTGAGTGTGGAGGAGATGAATCCACAGGCCAAAGTCCTGTTGTGTGAGTGTGAAGGAGATGAATCCACAGGCCAGCGATGAGTGGCGGTTGTTGATCACTGAAATGTGGACAGAGGAAAACAGCATATTGTTCAGTTGACTGTCTAGGTAGTGTCACGTTATCAAAAGGTTATTACACCTGTAGTCAATGAACACGATATCCATGTCATCTTCAGCAGTGGGATACTGACTTAAGGGACTCCAGCTGGTCAGAGATACAGGCTTGACGCAGCTCAGGTCTGTCTGTCCCAGACTGGACACAGCATTTCAACTGCACCTTACAAAGACGGATGATATGAATACAAAAGGACACAACGATTCAGTTATCTGGCAGACCGTCCGAGCCAAAGAGTCTTGGTGAATTCAGAAGTGCGCCATGCCATGTAGTCTGAGAACTCAGGGGTGGAACCCAGCACCATTTGATGGAGAGCCCAACACCCCATCCTACCCCGTTTAGAGTTCCATCAGCAACAGACTCACCTTCCAGATGCATGGCTCCTTCAGCTCTCTCCTCAGTGGATATCCCCTTGGAGTCGGGTGTCACTCGCCCCACCCTGACGTCCTTCACCAGGCAGGTCCTCCATCACCTCCCTATCCCTGTTTGGGGACAAACGGGGCCGTTTGGCCTCAATGTCTGGGCACAATCAAAGTGGTAGTTTGATGGTCCGACATCAGTGGTAGTTTGCTATAATGTCTGGTAGTAAACTGTTGTTTCCCAGTACAAGTCATGTTCAGTTCATGCAAACATACCAGTACTACTTGTTGGCAGGCAGACTCATGGTTCTCCAGGTGCACGGCTCCTCCATCAGCTCTCCTCAGCCAAGGACTCCTGGTCTGTGTAAACAGTGGTGGTAGATGAGCAATTGGGGGGGGGGGGGGGGGGTATTCTTGTGACGCCCGGTTTAAACCAAAGCCCTGGCTGGAGTGTTAATGAGGGCATTAAATATGATTTGTTTTATTCTTTCCAACTTGCATAGAAACAAATGCAAGTACCAGATGTGCGGCAGCTGGGTGTCATGGTGCAGAGACCCAACGCTGGTATATATTTACTTCCTCCTTGTACAGATCTAACGCGTCAAACGGCAATTATATAATCCCTCCTGATCTTTAGAAACCTGGTTCTCCAGCACTAGGACTATTGCGGTAAATAAATGCTTGCATAAAGCAAATGCAAAGCAGCTATAGTTTGTAATCTTTTAAGTCAGAACACTGAAATATTCTAGTTGATGAAAATGCTGTTCAGTTCCATAAATAATTGAATCACTTAGTTCTGATCGTCACATGACTGAACACAATGATGACCCACAGCTGTCCTTTACCTTCCAGAGACCTCTGCAGTCGCATCGTAGCGATCGTAGATCCGAGCGGATCCTGGTGGGTCAGCGATACAATCAGGATATGAAAAAAAAAAAACATTCTCACACCTCAGTAGACAGTTTTTCTTCATTTTAAAAGGGGACATTATACCACCAGGTGTGAGTGTGATTAGCCTTACAAGCCGTTTCCAAAATCGGACACATATTACATCACTACTGGGCGTGTACACCTAGATCTGTGCTGGATAGATGAGCAACGTTTACTTCGGTCCACTGGGTAGGCTGGTAGAATGATCTGTACAGCACAGATCTAGGTGGACACGCCCACTAGTGATGTCATATGGGGCAGATTTTCAAAACCGCTTGTTAGGCTAATCACACTCACACCTGGTGGTATAATACTTCCCCTTTACAGAATAACAACTTTCAGAACTCATGTGAGAAATCAGACGCTGCGGCCTCACATGGAGAGCAAAATTGTGAGTGAATAAATCCTGTTCACTCACAGCTCCCTAAACCCAGCGACTTTTTTCTCAAAATCATTCTGATCAAAACGATGGCTAAAGAGACCGATGTAGGGCTGGTGGAGTGGCTAGTCTAGCAGCCTACTCCTTCACATTGAGGTGGCAGTGTAAGGTATAATCACCTCAGGGTCGGCTGTCCTTGCCCCACTACGAGGGACGTCCTTCACCAGCGGGTCCTCAGCACGGCTCCATCACCACCCCTCACAGAGTCCTGGTCTGGAGCAAAAAACAGGGAATTTGCCTCATGTCCACCATGTTCAGTTCATGCAAACCAGTGCAAACCAGTACCACCTGTTGGCAGGTAGATTCATGGTCGTCCTCCAGATGCAGTTCCTCCATCAGCCAAGGCCATCGGGTCTGTAACAAACAGGGGTGGTAGTTGAGCAGTGGGTGGGATTATTCTCTGGACGCCTCTTTTAAACCATTCTGAACCAAAGTACTGGCTTTTGGTGTAAAATGTAGAGGAATAGAAGACACTGCAAGTTAAAAAAATAAATAAGAACCATGCACACACTTGAAAATGTGTTATGCAGGAGAATGGTAGAACATTCTGTGAATTCAACAGCACACATTTGAAATTTGACTGTTAACATTATTCAAACAGTCTTCTGCCTCAGCTGAAACTCAATATTTAAAACAAACGCTAAAACTTGTAGAATTCTTGTACCAGTAGCGTAGACTCTAGCCTTCACATTTAGGGGTTAGAGTCTCAATAAAACTTCACTGATGGCTCCATTAAGCCAAGGACGGTTTTCTCTAAATCTGCCATATTAGATGACGGCTGAAGTAACCGATTTTAGAACAGAAACCGTTCAGTAGCAGTGAGAGTGATAATCAAACTAGAGACCGGCTGCATTCACCCCGACATCATTCTTAAGGCAGGACCTCCACCACGGCTCCTCCATCGGCTCTCGTCCACCATGGCTCCGTCGGCTCTCGTCCACCATGGCTCCTCTGTCTGCTCTCGTCCACCATGGCGCCCTCGGCTCTTGTCCACCATGGCGCTGTCGGCTCTCGTCCACCATGGCGCTGTCGGCTCTCGTCCACCATGGCTCCATCGGACCTCCTCCATCAGCCCTCCTCCTCAACCAACGCGTCCTGACCTAACATCAAACGGCAGTAGTTGGGTCCAAAATCAGCCATATTAGATGACGGCTGAAGTAACCGATTTTAGAACAGAAACCGTTCAGTAGCAGTGAGTGATAATTAAACTAGAGACTGGCTGCATTCACCCCGACATCATTCTTAAGGCAGGACCTCCACCACGGCTCGTCCATCGGCTCTCGTCCACCATGGCGCCGTCGGCTCTCGTCCACCATGGCTCCGTCGGCTCTCGTCCACCATGGCTCCGTCGGCTCCGTCGGCTCTCGTCCACCATGGCTCCGTCGGCTCTCGTCCACCATGGCTCCGTCGGCTCTCGTCCACCATGGCTCCATCGGCTCTCGTCCATCAGCCCTCCTCCTCCACTAACGCGTCCTGACCTAACATCAAACGGCAGTAGTTGGGTCCAAAATCTGGTAACAAAGCCGGGGAGGTCAAACCTTCACACCCTTGCATTTGTAAAGGGGAAAAAATATCTAACTTCAAGCTTACAAGTTGACTCGTTGAGAAATGTATAAACTACTACTGTCAGAATGAAAATCTGAGAAAGATAATAAAAAATAATCAGCCTCAACAATTAGTTTCAGAGCGGCTTGGAGATGGTACCCTGGTCCACCCTGCTGCCCCATTACTGGTCCAGGTAGTGGGGTTACCCTCTAGTCCCCAGCCTCAGGTCCAACCAGCTGTGTTGTACAATATTTAACTAAACCTTGGGAGACGACGTGCCATTTCTAAACTGCTGTAAATTAGCTTTATTAATCAACTACATTTACATTGAGGGCATTTAGCAGATGCTTTTAACCAAAGCGATTAGTTTATTGCTTCTCTTTCTGAAAAATGTACTCGACACAGGTTGGACGTCTTCAGGAAGCGGACTCCCAAACACTAAATCAAGGTACTGAACCATCATAATCAAGCACATTAACATCCAATATTCATCCTTTTAACGTAAAAATCAACATTGATCGAAAGCCACTTACACCGATAGAGGCTGGTTCAACAGCTCGGCCACATCTCCTCCCACTGACCACGCTGCAGAGATCACTGAGAAGATCATAATGTTATAAAAGATTGGTAAATACTGTGGGAATCAATGTGAAAGCTTCAATATCAAACACTCACATGTGCGGTTGGATTGACATCTTCTGCATCATACAGGATCAGGACTGCAAGGCCTGGAGTTTCCCCCCCCGTCTGTTAGCACAACATTCATCCATTTAAAAACACCACGACGCGCTTTACATCACTGCCTCACCAATAATAAACTGAATCAATATAAGAGTTCTTGGTCACCACGTTAGTTGCCTTGTGCTTAGTTTGATTTATTCAAAAGTCAAAGGTTTATGGTAGCATTTGCGCAACAATTAACTTTACTTTTCTAAACAGCTATACCATTTGATAATACGTGAATAAGCACACTTACATTTAACCCTTCCTTTTGTTTCTGAAGTCTAGCAGAAACTATATTGAGCAGATCACAGCCCAGATATTTAGAACACTAGCAATATCAATAGTAATTTAGATAGTAAAATGATACTTGGCCACATTCAGCTGCTGGGTTGTTAGGTAAGCCGTAGTAGGTAAATGCCGTCGTCTCCATCTTTTACGCGACCCGATAAATGTATGCGCAGAAAATCGAGAGTTGATTGTAGAGCGCAGTTATCAAAGTATTTTGCGGTATTTTGTGGGATAATTTAAAAATATATATATTTTAAGAGTGCCCTTCCTAATTTCTAGTGCATAAGGATTTACCAATAATCACAGATGGTTACCTATAGAAATGGGGCACTGCCAGATTACCTTAATTGGGTACGCTCATTAGTTATGAGGTTTACGCAAATGCCAATATTGATCGTACTGCCAGACGCCATAATAAGGTGTGGATGACATAACGCAATTGCCAATCCTGATCGTACTGCCAGACGCCATAATAAGGTGTGGATGACGTAACGCAATTGCCAATCCTGTTCGTACTGCCAGTTATCCTCCACCACACAGTACTGCAGCATTTGAGCTTCACAGACTGCACAAAACTAACTACCAACCTCTACAGAAACCCCAAGCCCCGTCATACTGGAATCGTAACGTTCCAGTACGAACCATCCCTAAGTAACGTAACCAGCACCTCACCTTGAGCTGAACGACGATGAAGATCTTGTGGTCGTCTCATTGCAAAATACAGCCAACAGACTTACCTTGAGGCGATCTGGTAGTTTGTTGCTGTTGGTTTATGTACAAAACATTTTGACTAAACATTTCAGTTACCCCATTTAACTAATTATCTACCAATTAACAATGCTTGCCAGTGTACAAAAAAAGCTAACTAATCTGTCTTTTGGCTACTTCCTCGCTTCACATCGCATGAGCATTGTCATATTGATCCGGGTGTGGTCCGAGTGGCCAGAGATGCATGTTAGGATACTGTGCTGTCTGAAGTCTACTGTTCTGTAGACGTGCCCCCCTCCGGAGAAACAGTGTTCAAAAGGGCTGTTGCATCAGTTACATGACCTGGAACATCCGTCAAGACTGTGACAGGGACTCCCCAAGGAGAGACGCCATGGGTAGGATGCGAGGGCTCTTTCTCAGCGACTAGAATACACCACAGCGCCTACGGGAGGGAACCATTGCACACATTTCAATATTCCTCTTCATAGATCTTGAAGCCCCAGCGAGGATTTCTTTTCCTCCTCAGCTGAAGAAGAGCTTGGTTACAGCATGAAGAGAACCCTAGTTGGGATGTTACCAAGATGGTTTCTGATTCAAAGGGGGACCCAACTCCCAGGTCCAGCTAGCATCGACAAATGCATTGCAATTCAGCCCAAGAAAAACTTGCATCCCAGCACAGGAGTCCAGAAGATACAATCCACAGGGCCTGCCAGCCAACTATCATGTCGGGGCTAGAAAGGGCAGCCACGTCGCCGTCTTTCAAGCTTGAAGGACCATTTCCTAAAATGTTGTGATGTATAATAAGTGCGTATCCCCATGTCATCACGCTCACACATGGTATGCCTCGTCACCCTGATCACGCCCGGATGAAGAACCCCAGGCCAGGTAGAACCCCGACTACATGAACAACCGAACCAGGTAGAACCCTGACCACATGAACAACCAGGCCAGGTAGAACCCTGACCACATGAACAACCAGGCCAGGTAGAACCCTGACCACATGAACAACCAGGCCAGGCAGAACCCTGACCACATGAAGAACCAGGCCAGGTAGAACCCTGACCACATGAAGAACCAGGCCAGGCAGAACCCTGACCACATGAAGAACCAGGCCAGGCAGAACCCTGACCACATGAAGAACCAGGCCAGGCAGAACCCTGACCACATGAAGAACCAGGCCAGGCAGAACCCTGACCACATGAAGAACCAGGCCAGGTAGAACCCTGACCACATGAACCAGGCCAGGCAGAACCCTGACCACATGAAGAACCAGGCCAGGCAGAACCCTGATCACATGAAGAACCAGGCCAGGCAGAACCCTGACCGCATGAACAACCAGGCCAGGCAGAACCCTGACCGCATGAACAACCAGGCCAGGCAGAACCCTGACCGCATGAACAACCAGGCCAGGTAGAACCCTGACCGCATGAACAACCAGGCCAGGTAGAACCCTGACCGCATGAACAACCAGGCCAGGTAAAACCCTGACCGCATGAACAACCAGGCCAGGTAAAACCCTGACCACCTGAACAACCAGGCAAGGTAGAACCCTCGCCATGCCCACCTGAAGAGCCACAGGCAGTCCAGTTGTTTTCCTTCAGACTCAAACTCTTCCGCTTTGATGAGCCTGAGAACAGGGACGGGATTTGATGGAAGTGGTGAGAAGGTAATCTGATTAGGTCACCCCAGTGGTGGGATGGTAGGTATCGGACATCCCAGTAGCTGGTAGGTTTCAGACATCCCAGTAGCTGGTAGGTTTCAGACATCCCAGTAGCTGGTAGGTTTCAGACATCCCAGTAGCTGGTAGGTTTCAGACATCCCAGTAGCTGGTAGGTTTCAGACATCCCAGTAGCTGGTAGGTTTCAGACATCCCAGTAGCTGGTAGGTTTCAGACATCCCAGTAGCTGGTAGGTTTCAGACATCCCAGTAGCTGGTAGGTTTCAGACATCCCAGTAGCTGGTAGGTTTCAGACATCCCAGTAGCTGGTAGGTTTCAGACATCCCAGTAGCTGGTAGGTTTCAGACATCCCAGTAGCTGGTAGGTTTCAGACATCCCAGTAGCTGGTAGGTTTCAGACATCCCAGTAGCTGGTAGGTTTCAGACATCCCAGTAGCTGGTAGGTTTCAGACATCCCAGTAGCTGGTAGGTTTCAGACATCCCAGTAGCTGGTAGGTTTCAGACATCCCAGTAGCTGGTAGGTTTCAGACATCCCAGTAGTTGGTAGGCTTCAGACATCCCAGTAGTTGGTAGGTTTCAGACATCCCAGTAGTTGGTAGGTATCGTACGTCCCAGTAGTTGGTAGGTATCGTACGTCCCAGTAGTTGGTAGGTAGGTCATGAACGGACCAGACCTTGAACAGAGCAGGGATTGGTTGGTAGGTCTTTACAGTAGGATTCTCCTCATCCCATATGAACAGCAGGCCGAAGAGCCCTCTGCTGGCTCAGATGCAAGCCTTTCTCAGGCTGAACTGCAGAGTAATGGAGGAGGCCAGCTGGTCCTGGAAGTTCGGTCCTCTTAAATCAGAACCTATCGCGGTAAGATCCCACCAAGGACCCTTTTCGTGACTGCAGCTGTGCTCTACTCCAGCTGCGGAGGTAGAGAAACCGTAGCTACGGCTTCAAGATGTATGGTGGGCAACGTTGAAATGTGCTCCATGGTTCTCTAGCGAAGGACCAAGGTGGTGTTCTAGTCGTTGAGGAAGAGCCCTCACCTCTCATCCCCGGGCGTTTCTCCTTTAGGTGAGAGCCTGTCACCATCTTGAATGACATCCCAGTTCATGTAAATGACTTCACAACCACCTCTTAGACACATGCCTTCACCTGAAGGGGGCAAGTCTACAGAGCTGGAGGCTTCAGACAGCACAGAACCCTAGCATGCATCTCTGATCACTCAATCTGAACCCTCATCAGTACGGTAACTCATGTGACGTGATGCAAAGTTCAGGAAGTAGTGGCGAAGCATGTCGAAAGAAAATCTAGACAAAACCTTGGAGTATGTTTTGGCTGCACTCTGAGAAACTCTATGTTACTATTCTCACAATTCACTTGGAACCTATACTACACCCCTTCTAACACAGCATTGACACATGTTCAAACTAAACAGGTAATTAGCCCACGTACCAACAAAAAACATTATTTAAATCATTCACCTTTCCACCTCAGCCAACGAGGAGGCCAAAACAATGCCCCAGCATAAAGAGGAAATATAAGGACTTACAGTTCGCAGTTTCTTCTTCATGGTTCAGTTTTGATACTCACAGAATCACTTTCTCCTCCTTGACCTGTGAAGTAACGGAACGAGCAGATTCGTTTTAGTGCTCAAACCACACCACTGAGGCAAAGTTGATTCAAGCTAACTTAATTTGAATTAATCATGCATTCCTTTCCCCAAATATTGGCACCAATCTTCTCCAAACGACAGTCCTTTAACCTGTAGAAACTTCATTAAAGGCACCCAGTGCAACTTTATGTAAACATTCAATGAAAAATAAACATTCAATTTCTAGTCTTTTTTACACGTAGTAAGTTTCAATAACTCCATACCATTACATATCGACATTCAAGGAGCAAAGATGAGACGTCGTTGTGTGGTGAGAACTGATAGAAAATCGTAAACAACAACAATCGCCGGTGGGGAGAAGCCATTTTTCCATTGACTGGAAGCCTGCTTTATTTATTGTAGGTTCCAAAAAATAAAGAAAATGGCGGCATTGTTGTTGTTATCGATTTTGTATCAGTTCTCACCACACAACGACGTCTCATCTTTGCTGCTTAAATGTCGGTATGTAATGGTATGGAGTTATTGAAGCTTACTACGTGTAAAACTTTTTTAACTTTTTTTACGTGTTTTAACTTTATTTTGGCAGTTGTGTATAGTTTAGCTGCATCTAGACTAATATACTTGAAAGAAATATATCAAATTCTTAAGGGTTTTAACTTTTAATTTGTTTGGTTTTTAAAAGGCAAAAATCCACCTGATAAAACGATCAAGGGCTTAATAAAAAACATGATTTGGCAAACGCATCAGACTCTATAGACGTCTTAAATCAGCCCACACAACTAGCACATTCCACATTTAACCACACCACCTGAATAAATAAATGGCCTATAACCACGCAAAAACACTACAAATGATGTCCAATTACATCAAGAACCAACATTAAACATCAAGTAAGCCTAGTAGGAAAATAAACGTTCTACTCACAGCAGGTCCAGATGTGGTGGTCCGTTTTACTTCGAAAAGCGTTCGTTACAAGAACTGTGATTTGTCACACAAAACCGGGAAACTCCAACCAAGTTCTGGTTAAACTCCTAAAGTATACATCACCGTACCTGGGAGACGTTAGACGGTTAGTGGGGAGACCGACCTGCTTAGTGTGGCCTACTGAGCAGCACAGGTAAGTTAGAGATGACTGAGCACGAGTCGCCACATGCAGGTGAACTCATTAGCGCGGAGCGTGGCACTAATTAGTTAAACCACGTGCAGATGCGGCCCAGCGGGTTGCCTTGGTAACGGATATGCGACCACGCAAATACAATCCGCCGCCACGTGTCGCATTCATATATTTATTTATTATAGATTTATATATCTATATTTATTCATTATTATGATAATAATATTACGTGAAGCTATCCGTGGTGGTGAGGAAACGTGCGTGAAGCGCATGCGGCATGCCGCATCTGACAGTACGACGCAACCAGACGCCTGTGAGCGACGCGTCTATGTCCATGTGCGTCTCTCTAGGGGACTCTCTAAATCGATATGGCGAGTGCACAGATCCCTGAGACAAACGGCTATGCGCACACATGCAAACCCATAGCGAGTGACTTAGGACGTAAAGTCCCGCCCAGGTCGAAGTGGCGTCGATTTAGAGAGTCCCGACATGTTCAACGTTCATTTTGGTGAAGCAGATGTCTTCCGTGGGGCGCTTTTCGCTCAGCCCCACATGCCTGAATTATTAGCCAATGGTTCCCCCGTTGCTAGGCAGAAAAGTATATAATTTCGCCAATCAGCGTCGTCGTATTGTATGGCTTTGGGGCGCTCAAGATATAGCCCCTAGCGCAGTGCACCGTCCACTGCGCGTAACCGCGCGTTTGCCATTACCTCAGAGATCAGCAAGATGGCGACTTTGAGTACTGCTTCCACTGTTTCCCTGTGAGTTCAACTAGTAAAAGAACTCAGAGCAGAAAAGCCAGAAGTGAACGTAACCCAACAAGCAAGAGAAAAGGATAGAGCCTACAAGAGAAGTTTTTCCAGAGTTTGGTTCAGGCTTGGCTAACTAGCTCTGGGTATGCCAATGCAATTTTTTGCTTTCGTTGTATACTTTTTAAAACAAGTGCGTGTGATAGTTCGTGGACACAGACCTGACGTAAGAGGAATGACACATTCTGTCAGAACGGATCAAATAAACACAAGCGAGCAAGAGTGCATATGAACAACTGTGTGAAGCTAGCCATGCTAGAGGTAAGCAACTTCTATTTATTCCACTAGCCTATTAGACCCTTTTACTGTTTGTACACAATGATGACGTAGAACGCATGCGCGCGCATTCCGGCAACAGAAGTATGGCTGAGATCAACAGCTTGTCAAGCTATGCGAGGGAATTATCAACACAAGATCGCGAATTTTACTTCAACAAGTTGACTTTGACAAATGGTGTCCGACTTCCAGATCCATGTACTATTAATGAGTGGGTTGAAGACGTCAGCAAGTGGCCGAATATACAGTGGCCAGATATATATCTACTTATTACACGGGTCTTTTCAACGTTCCGTTCACTTGCATGTGCACTTCACAACTTCCGGCGGTGAATTATTTTTTATAAGCCCCTTCATGGCGAACAGGACACCTCCGCTGCTCGTCGGTGTCCTATTCGCCCTGTCGGGGCTTATTTTCTCGATAATGACCGGCGTTCTATACATTATCCCTTACGTATTTAATAGAGAAACCGAGCTTGTACACCAGATAAATTGCGAGCCTATAAGTCACTGGATGATGCTTATGAATACGTTGTCTGTGGTCATGTACAGAACGTCAAATACCATGACATAGACTCTGAGTTTTATGTGGTGAAATCAGAATTTTGTATTATGTCCTCATTCCAGTCAACACGTTTAATCGCCTGCAGCCACATACGCCGCCGGTTGCTCTTAAATGGTTGTGATCCTGTCGGAATCCTATACAACTTTAGTCCGCCGGTGGAATATCGATTCTGACAACCATATACGCAACAACCAGACATTTTGATGCTGGAAACCTTTTTTGATCCACTTTTAAACTCTTGCTAGTCAGTTGCTACCTCGTGTGTGAGTCAGAACGACTGGGAAACAATACCACTTCTGTTGCCGGCATGCGCACGCAACTATTTGATGACGTTGGCTGTAAAAGGGTCTATCTGTATTTCCCTTGAGATGGACACTGGTTGCAGACCCTCACAACCTCCCCCCACCCCGTACTGTATATAGTTCTCTGCAAACCTATGGTGGGACCAGGCCTTCATTGTGCATATTGTATATAGTCCTCTGCAAACCTATTCAGTGTACATACTGTATATAGTTCTCTGCAAACATGGTGGCATGCATCAGGCCTTCAGTGTGCATATTGTATACAGTCCTCTGTAAACCTATTCAGTGTACATACTGTATATAGTTCTCGGCAAACCTATGGTTGCTTCAGGCCTTCAGTGTTCATATTGTATATAGTCCTTTGCAAACCTATTCAGTGTACATACTGTATATAGTCCTCTGCAAACCTATGGTGGCATCAGGCCTTCAGTGTGCATATTGTACTGTATGTAGTCCTCTGCAAACCTATGTTGGTATCATGCCTTAAGTGTGTCTTCAACAACCACACACAAAAGTTTGCACATTTACATGAATTTTGTGGAATTCATATTTCATTGTATTTGTCTAAATGCTTACTAATGCAGACTGTAGATATATTTATGAGTGACGTTTACCAACACAATGGCTTGGCCATAACACAGTCACCCATTATCTCTATCTCTCTCACTCACACACAGAGAGAGAGAGAATGTTATTTTTCATTCTCTCTCTCTGCACCAGAATGCTTCGTTTGTTTGTGAAAATCACAAAAAAATCTTGTGGGGGAGCATGCCCCCAGACCCCCCTTTTTGGGTTTGGAATGCAAACGTTCAGCCCCCCCTCAAATAAATTCCACCAGCCGCCACTGGTTTATGTTACTTCTACAGTTGAAGTAGCCTACGACTGATGATTTGAATCATCGACTTTCAGGGGTTTTTTCGGGTTTATTTTTTTCTCACGTCGCGCCCCCCCCTGAAGTACTCTGGCGCCCCCCAGGGGGGGCGCGCCCCACAGTTTGAAAACCACTGGGTTAGAGCATAAGTTCAGGCACTGACTGATATGACCATATCAACCGGTGTGCTGACTACTTGTACACAAGGAACCATTAGATTTTACTGTATAGATTTAGAGAAAATGTCATTTGAAAAACGTACACATGCATATTCTCGCCTTTGCAAAATTGCATTATGTCAGCCCTTTGAAGTGGGCTATAGACCGAATTTCACATAAGTTCAGGCACTGACTGATATGACCATACTAACTGTTGTACTGACTACTTGTACACAAGGGACCATTTGATTTTACTGTATAGATTTAGAGAAAATGTCATTTGAAAAACGTACACATGCATATTCTCGCCTTTGCAAATTTGCAGTATGCCAGCACTTTGAAGTGGGCTATAGACCGAACTTCACATAAGTTCAGGCACTGACTGATATGAACATACTAACTGTTGTACCCACTACTTGTACACAAGGAACCATGTGATTTTACAGTATAGATTTCAGTGTTTCCCCCACGTTCACACAGCAGCGGCGCATCGCCGCTGCTGAATTTTCTCCGCCGCTGCAATAAAAATCCTTCTCCTAATTATTATTATTTTTTTTACGTAGCTCCTTTTAGAAAATGTACAGCACGTAACGTCAATTGCGCAGCACGCGGCACATCGTCACGTAACCAACATCAAAGAAGAAAAATACACAGCGAGTGTGGCAGTTGTTGGCAGTAGGCTACCCTACACGGTTGCAAAGTTACATTGATTCTAGCAGTAGCGAGTGAAGCGGAAGATCGAAGAAAGAAGGAAAGAGAGAGACAGACAGAGTGAGAGAGAGACAGACAGAGAGAGAGAGAAAGTAAGTTGCTAAAATGTGTCGCTACATGACCACCAGTGTTAAAAACCCTCTGAGCCCAATCATTTTATTGTATCTATAAACCGCAACCTCCGTGACGTTTTTCCTCTAGTATTGTGTGTGTGTGTGTGTGTAGGCCTATGTGTGTGTGTGTGTGCGTGTTGTCGCTCTCTTTTGGGATCACTCATAGCCTTTACAGGAGCTTATATCCAGTCAGGAATTTATAGCCTAGATATTTTCGGGAACTTTGAAAAATGAATCCATACTGTTAGATCCGATGTTGTTCTTTATTGCCATATAAAATCCGTTTTCATCGCGTATTTTGGTTAGGGATTTATGCTAATCGCCTGTAAGCATGTGGTCATTAGCATAAATGCAGGGAAAAAACCTAAGGACTTCTTAAAAGATCATGAATAGTTTCTATTATGTATAACTTATATTTATTTTATAATTTTCTCATCACTTTTTGACTCCCAAGACTAAGAAGTGTTTTAAGCAATAACAAGCTTAATCAATTTGCCTTTTTTGTGTCATATCAATAAAGTGAGTGTGTTATTTTCAAATTTTAGTTAGGTTTATAATTTAAAAAGATGTGTTTTGCCCATTGTTGCAGGAGATTTCATTTTTGAACAAAGTGTCTTATGTAAAAAAACAGTTATGCTTTGGGCATAGCAACCATGTTTATTGTTTAAGCATTAGGCAAAAATCTGTAAATAAATTGTGCAAATTATATTTGCGTTGTGGCATTTTTTGTTTAAATATTACTATACAAAAATATAAAAATCTGTAAATGAAGACACAAAAGGCAAAGTTACAACACCAATAATCCCATCTACAGTAATACACAGGACTGTTTGAGTAGGATTTAAGTGCATATTCTCCTCTCAAAGTGCACCAGATTCATGCATTCCAATGTAAAAAGTACAAAAAAAATTCGGCAGGGGGGGCATGCCCCCGGACCCCCCTAGAGGCTTCGGGGACCACACCACCACTGCTGAAAAAAATCCTGCGGGAAACACTGGATTTAGAGAAAATGTCGTTTGAAAAACGTACACATGCATATTCTCGCCTTAGCAAATTGCATTATGTCAGCACTTTGAGGTGAGCTGTAGACCGAATTTCACATAAGTTCAGGCACTGACTGATATTACCATACTAACTGTTGTACTGACTACTTGTACACAAGGAACCATGTGATTTTACTGTATAGATTTGGAGAAAATGTCATTTGAAAAACGTACACATGCATATTCTCGCCTTTGCAAATTTGCATTATGTCAGCAATTTGAAGTGGGCTATAGACCGAATGTCACATAAGTTCAGGCACTGATGATATGAACATACTAACTGTTGTACTGACTACTTGACCACAAGGAACCATTCGATTTTACTGTATAGATTTTGAGAAAATGTAATTTGAAAAACGTACACATGCATATTCTCGCCTTTGCAAATTTGCATTATGTCAGCAATTTAAAGTGGGCTATAGACCGAATGTCACATAAGTTCAGGCACTGACTGATATGAACATACTAACTGTTGTACTGACTACTTGACCACAAGGAACCATTTGATTTTACTGTATAGATTTTGAGAAAATGTCATTTGAAAAACGTACACATGCATATTCTGCTGGCCAATGGAGTCGAAGGTCCGCACTGGCGGCCAACTTGCCACAGTCAGCTGTTCACCCAGTTCTCCCATAACGCGCACTACGCGCTGCGCGTAGGGCCTCAAGTCCTGAGGGGGCCCCCAAAAAAAATAAATAATAATAATAATATATATATATATTCTTACTTGTATACTTCTGGTTTTAAGTTTGTATTTATGGATAACTATTTAATTTAAAAGATTTTGGACATTCCAATACTTGTGTGTACTGTATGTATGTTTTGGCTGTTCTGTGAACTGTGTTTACAAAGTAGATTTAACTGGCTGGGGGGGGGGGGGGGGGGCCCATAAAGGAGTTATGCTTAGGGCCCCAAAATAGCTAGCAGCGGCACTGTGTTCACCCATAACACTGTGTTGACTTGGTAGTGGTACATGTACTTTTTAAATAACCTTAACCACCTTGCTACATTTTCAAACGGTTTGTTTTGTTATAAACGTCAGAGATGTAGTTACGGCACTGCATACATGATAGTACTGATGAATAATTATGTTAGATTCTAAAAAAAATTGAAATGTTCTAAAATAGGTACAATATTATAACCACGTTTATAAGGTTTGTAAGAAACCAAACCGTTGGGAAAACGGTTGAAAATGTAGCAAGTTATGGTTATTTATAAAGTACATACAGTACCACTACCAACACAATGTTATGGGTGAGCAGCTGACTGGCAAGATGTCCGCAAGTGCTGACATTCTAGACGCCGCCGTAAGACAGCTAGTGTTCTATATGTCTAGTCTACACACGTGGGTGAAGGGTTTTATTTTGAAAACGTTGCGAGATACCACCCAAAGGCTGTTTAGAGTAAAGGCGCACGAGGATTTTGTGTGACGGCTGGTTTAACCGCGGATGAACGAATGGCGGCTCACTTGACCGCAGTTAATTCTAGTGAGTTTATCACTATTACATAGTCAAATAGGTAGCTTCATGTCCCTGTCCTTTTGAAATGAGGTAGGTTATATGATGTGTGTCGCAGCAGCATCATAAGGCCAACGCATGTTGACTTGATTGGTTGGTCTGTATTGCTGCACGGCCATGCTTCAATATTGGACCCTTGATAAATTTTATGAGCTACACCTGTGTCAGTCCTACTGTGAAAATAAGTTATTTCTAAAATGAGTTTAATCTATTCGGGTAGATTGTTCATGTTTTAGTTTCAGTTTACATATATTACATATACATAGCCAAATAGAATAACTTAAAACTTATTTGGGAAAAAAGTAACTAAAACAGCGTTTTCAAACAAAAACTAAATTCATCTGAAAGTCTAGATTTGTCTTGAATAATATTATAATAGCATATTGAATCTAATTACCCGCCTGGCCTACACTTTGAACCACGCCGGAGTCAAATGTCCGATGTGAAACCATAGGTTTGTTTCTGCTATCGGCTCCTGCGTGATTCCCTCCTCAGCAACTCCACTTCCTAGATCTCAATCACATGGCTCCCTGTCACGGTTTGGTAGCCTTTTCACTTGCAGTTCGAGCGGTTCAGTAAACGGGGACATCGCTCGTAATCTGACTGGCTAAAAGGTTTCCTGACTGGATTGGAGGGGTGTAGGAGATACCATCGCTAGGCAGATACTATTTAGGTTCGAACATTAGGGCATTCCGGAGCAGGCACAGCGTGGATACGGCGTACGACTTAACATTTTTTTTCCTAACTCTACAATCGGGAGTAGTCTAGTTTACCGCCTCCATTGTGAAACGCCGTTGGTAAGTAACCACTCAATAAAGCACTCAATCTCAGTAATGTTACAATATAAACAACCCTAATGTCGAGTCTTTTTTCAGTTATGCGTTTGTGTAGCCTTCAGATGTTGAACAATTTAGTCTGTCTCGGTGATGTCTGCTCCTGGAAAGTAAAACCCATAGAGGATGTAGTAATTAAATCTGCCTGGATGGCTTTTTTGCTGTTAATCACATTCCACATGTTAATTAAATTATCTTAATTTTCTCCATCATTTTATAGGTGTTGTAATTTAGTCCAAGTGCCATTTTCAATCATATAATGGATGATGTTTTCAACACCCAAGAAGGACTGAACCGGTCTACGTTATTCAGCACACACTTTAACTCTAATTGCCGCTTCGATGAGGAGTTTAAATACATTCTGCTGCCAGTGTCATACAGCCTTGTGTTTGTGTTCGGCTTTCTGCTGAACTCCATGGCCCTGTGGGTGTTCATCACCAAGATGCGCCCGTGGAACACCAACACGGTGTTCATGTTCCACCTGTCGCTCTCCGACTTCCTGTACGTCCTGTCCCTGCCCACGCTCATCTACTACTACGCCAACCGCAGCCACTGGCCCTTCGGCCTGTTTGCCTGCAAGAGCGTCCGCTTCCTCTTCTACGCCAACCTCTACTGCAGCATCCTCCTGCTCACCTGCATCAGCGTGCACCGTTACTTCGGCATCTGCCACCCTATCAAAGCGCTGCGGCTGGTGAAGCCGCGCCACGCCCACCTGGTGTGCGGCCTGGTGTGGCTGGCGGTGACCATCTGCCTGGTGCCCAACTTCATCTTCGTGACCACCTCGCGGCGCGACAACGACACCATTTGCCACGACACCACCAGCCACGGGTTCTTCGACCAGTACGTGGACTACAGCTCGGTGGTCATGGTGCTCCTCTTCGGCGTGCCCTTCCTGGTCATCGTGGTGTGCTACTGCCTGATGGCCCGGGCGCTGTGCCGGCCCAAGAAGGGGCTGTCCCAGAGCCGGCAGGGGTCCTCGTCGCGGCAGAAGTCCATCAGGATGATCGTGGTGGTGCTGGCGGTGTTCGCCCTGTGCTTCGTGCCGTTCCACGTCACGCGCACGCTCTACTACGCGGCGCGCGTGCTGCACCTGGACTGCGCCCTGCTGAACGTCATCAACTTCGCCTACAAGATCACCCGGCCGCTGGCCAGCGTCAACAGCTGCATCGACCCCGTCCTGTACTTCCTGGCCGGCGACAAGTACCGCTCCAAGCTGTTGTCGGCCCTCACGGGGAACAGAAGGGTGATCAGCTCCATTCCCTCCGAGGGACGCGCCGCGACCAGACGCAACAACAACAACAACAAGGCCAACCCGGCCATCCCGCTGGCCTTGAAGGACACCGACTCCAAACCCAGTGGAGATGGATAGAATTGAACTCGTTTTTGTTTTATTTACGTATATTGCGCTGATCGCCTGGCTACGTACATTTGAACCGAGAATTTAACGTTTCTAGTTCAAGCACTAGTTATTCAAGGTACATATTTTGCAGGGACTGGTCCAAGCGGTACCACAAAAGAACACTGTCATGAACACTATTGTGTGGTGGACTGTGGTTTCAGGGCGTGACATGGCATTATGCCTTTATTGGAAGGCACCCTGTTATAGTGGGATATAATGCGCTGAGTGAGCACACATGTTTTCAAGTGATACCAAAAATATAATTTTGTCTGTTCTGTTGTGCGATAACAATGTTTGTCATGCCATAAAAGTAAAATACAGAGTTTATGAACCGTGACTCTCACCAGCTGTTTGGTAATATTATTATGTCTAAAATGATTGTTAGACATGAGGTAATGTAAGGTTCTATTATATTTAACTCCTAAAAAATAAGAATAAACAAACCAAAGCCTGCAGAGCCTCTTTCTCCAGCTGTTAGTATTTGGTCCCTAAGTTGAACAGCTGCCTCTTGCATCTGCATGCTGTTACATTTGAGCTGAATGAGAGCTGGGAACCAGACTAGATCTGGCCGAGGCTAAGGACAAATACTGAACAGCCCACGCCTCTTTGGATAACCCCTGGAGGGGATAAATGGGCTTTCCCTTCACTGCCCTCTAGTGGTTGAACCGATTTGGTTGCATTAGGGTTATTTTCTTTTTGGAAACCACTATTACGCAATTTCCTAATATCTTGGCACCGTATGGGGACAATGCTGGGAAGATCTATGTGTTTTCTACACTCGCTGTATATGTCGAATCTGTCTGTGCCTGTGATGCATTGTTTTTCTGTTAAGTATAATTATGTGAACCGTTTAGAGGTTCAGCATTTTTGGTATATAAACCAATATACTTGTATATTCATAACTATATTAACTGTCATAGTTGTTATGCAATGATTATTTTTCTAAATATATGAAGTATTTGTGATTTAAGGTGTGTGTGTGTGTGTGTGTGTGTGTGTGTGAATGTAGATTTATTAATTTGTAATATTATTCTATTTGACACAAGAATACCCTGGCCTATGAAAGAAGAATCATGAAGAGATGTAAGGTTGTCAAGAGGACCTATTGTCCCCTACCCTGTAAGGTCATAGGCCTACATGCTACAAAGGTACATAATACAGGATATAAGAAACCGCACAGTAAACATTACATCCTTAATTTAAAAGTAGGTAGTAAGGATTTAGGACGGTATTATGAGTTTGAGTTAAACAAACTAATAATACCTATTTATATAAATCCCTGGAATAATTCTCCATATATTTTATAGGACTCATATTTAATTAGATAACAGGAAGGTGGATTTTGTGTTTCATTTTACTTTTTCAAAATTTGTAGAATAATTAATTAAACATGTGGTAATGAAACTATTTTCCCTTACTATATAACAGGCATGTAGTTGATGCACTTTAGCTTATTTCATATATTTCTATGATAAGGACCCAAGTGTATACATAAATAGAATACAAATATAATAAAATGGGTTTGAATTCAATTTGTTAAATAAAGCAACGCCAACTACTCACACTTAGACCTACCATCTTGACATGTCCCTTTAATTTAATTGTTTAAACCGTTCTTATGGAGGAAATTACTGTTTATTAAATACATAGGACATATGTGTTACCTGCGGTTTTGAGGTTACCATTTAATACTCAAATTATTTGTATTTGTTACTAAAATTGTAGGAAATGGATGTCAGGGACCCACTCAAAGGGCCACTTATACGCTGACATTTTACATAATTTGAATTTACATTTTCATAAATACATTCAGTTTAATTATTATTATTGTTTGCTTTCTATTTTATTATTTTCCGGCAATGTTTATCCAAATGTTTGTATAAGGCAAATTCAATATTGTTTCCCCTACTGGGTTTGTACCTACTGTGCCATACATTCATTTCACATCGGTAAGGGCAATGACAAGGCTAAACTTTAGCGATTCAAGGATAAGAGCTAATAAATAAACTACTGAAATAGAAGCTTAACAATTACACTCTAGCTGCCCCTCATGATTGACACGTTGTCGCCTGTTTTCCTCGGGGTCAAGGTTTTTAGGTCAGCGTAAGGGCGCCTCCAAGTGGCCGAGCGTGCTACGTCAAGAGACCCTAACCATCAAATTACTTTTTCAGTAACAGGTAGGAGTGATGGAAAGCCAAATTGCAAATGGCCTCGGGACAACAACGTAATAACAGGTGTCATTTACGCCTCAAGCGGGACACAATGGTGGTGAAATGATTGTTTGACAACTGCCTGCTGTGCACATTTTAGGCTACCTTAATTTCCAAACGAGCTATTTAGCTTCTTTGAGTTGCATGTCTTGTCATAATGGCTCATTGTCGGACGTGGGGTGATTGATTTCTGTTGAACTTGTAAAATGGACAAGAATTAATCATTTTAATCAATTAAAGCATTGCCTAAAACTAAGTAGGATAAGGCTATAGCACCACTCTCACTGACTTTGCCTGTAATCTATTAATTTTATTAAATAATTTGCAAATATGCAAATGTTCTGAATTACGGAAGTAGGCAACGGCCGACTATGTAGGTATACATGTAGGCTACATAATATGTTTGAAATAAGAATTAAACTACTACCTCTAATTACTTTACATGCCGTCTTAAAAAAGATACCTTCATTTTTCAATCTAGATTGATAACCTGATTATCTTGATGAAATAGATAACCAAAGTTTACGTCATTTGGCTTCAGAAGTTATTCCAACTAGTTTAATTATGCTCTACGGTTACATTTGTTCTGACTTAACCACGGTTACCTTTAGGCTAAACGTATCGAAGTGAAACTAGCCGGATATCACATTCTATTTCCTTAAAGGGAAAAATGCGTAATTAATTATTTGAACATGCCAAAAGTCCTTCCTTCCGCACAATTTTGCCTGCAAAATATCATGGAACCCAGAGGTTGACGGTCGTGTTACAAAAAATGCACTGGTCTACAAACAAGTAGGCCTAAATATAAAATAAAAACGATTTCATACCAATTTTATTTTACCATAAGAAGTGTCCGTCTTGTTTACTAGGTTGTTAACCCATCGATTTGACTCAATGAAGTCAAGTTAAATTGAAATATATTTCTAGTCAAATTTAGCAAATGTGTTTACACCTCCCAATTTCATATAGTTTGCCTCCATCCCATTATTTTTTATTAAACAATAAACTAGCCATATAGGTTATCTAGACATGTGCTACACTGCAAGTCCAAACCCCTGGCCTGACCTAAATAGAATGGTGCATATGTTGAGCGTTGAACATTTCTATCTGTGTTTCTCTCTTGTTGGGCGAATTATAAGGCAGAATTGAAGAATTTCAAGGACGCGTGGACTCCAATTAACCGGAGAGGCTGAGAGTGGAGGGGAAGATTGACACACAGAGGAGAGAAGTTCATTATTCCCCTGAAAAGGAAACCAATAGCTTTCACGATCACCATGGTAACTGGCCTTTCTTTTTGCCGTCAGACCTATGCTAAGGTACTTCTCGGCATGAAGAACCTTGCAAGGTAAACGGGGAAATATTAGTTTCCAGTGCCTATAGACGTTGGATATTGATTGCCGTAAAGATTCATGAACTCTGCTATCATCACATACCTTTCTCTATATTCTGCATTTTGTGCAAAAATAATGATAAAAGTGAAATTGGATGAGCGTGGCGGTCAGTTCGATATGTGCCTGGAGTGCTCGTGCATCTTAACTTTTTTCTGACATTTAATCGCAAAATTGTAATATATATATAATATATATTTAAAAAAATCAAGCGATCAAGCCAAAAATCATACACACATGGTGGAGGTAACAATTTGAGCCACAGCAAAAAAAAAAAAAGCAACTAGGCCTATATAATATTATACGTATTACACAACACATAAACAATGTGTAAACACTGACCTTCTCTCACATGAATGTTGAGGCTAACCTCCCTGCTAGCATCTGTAGCCGCCTGCAGGTGACCTTGCTTGTGCTCTCCTATAGACTCTGCCATGTTGCCGAAGAGGTCACAGCCGCGCACAGGCCCAGGCCATCGCGGGTGGGAGGGGGCAGTGCTGGAGGTAAGCTAGTTAGTGGAGGACTGCTGTGGATTAGCATAGCTGGAGACTGGGAGACATGGCGGGCAGGGGTAGCTTGGGGGAGAAGGTGGTGGTGTTGGATGGGGTGGATGATTGCGAGGCTGGGTTTATGGCACTCCTGGCAAATTGTTTTAACCCCTATTACAGCTGCGGCGTGTGGCTCCTCTTATCTAGGCCTCTGCAGCCACTCATTAATATTCCGTACATATGGCAGTGGTTTTTGTATCATTGTCTATTAATGGGAGGGATAATCGCTCATTCAATTATCAGGCAGTCAAGAAAAGACCAACTCTGTGCCGCTGTGCGCCTGGTTCACGCTAAAGCAACACAGCCCCCCCGACCGCAGACGTGCCAGGGGGAAGGTGAGAGCGATAGTGGGGGATTACACCATATTAGCTACTTTCATAAGACAGACAGCGGTAATAACCTGGGCCAACATGAGGCTTCGCTGGCAAAGAAGACACGCGTATCTGAGCTCTGTGCAAAAAAAAAAAAGAATAGAAGGAAGAAGCTTAAAAAACGTTCAACGCTTCTGTTCCCCATCTTCCCCTTTTACAGAAGTCACCTACGCAGACTGGTATCGACTCGAGTGATGTTACGGCTTCGGATCGCGTGTCCTTCTTTTGAACAGTAACACGGGCGATTGTTCCGCCTGTTAGCTTCCCGCGGCGGTTGAATGGCGCTGCCCGTTAGATGACGGGACCCGGGTAGGCTGGGGAGCTTGACCCCGCGGGCCCTGTGAGCCAAAAGAGGGGTGTGAAGTGATCAAATGCGGGAGTTGGTCTCCCATTGGTTTGCTGCTTTGTTGTTTCCAGCGTGGTGGCCCTCTGTCTTCCTGCTGCTGGGGCCATGGCCTGGATG
>NC_082391.1:17957110-17972110 GCF_031168955.1 Gadus macrocephalus | reverse complement strand
TGTAATATACAAGGTATTTTACAGTGAACTATGTTTGTAAAAGCTGTTGAAGTTAAACTCCTGGCAGCGTCTTCAGCATCTTCAGTGGTTGAGTCCCTGCCCCCCCGGGTATGAATACGTAGATGGGCCATTGCTTTGCTGACGGTTGTTGGTTTCAGGTACTTGCTCCTCCAGGGGGGGGATTCAGTGATTCAGTGTACATTAATCACAGGCAGGCCTGAAGGGTATTACTCTTCACTCCACTCACAAGTCACACAAGCATGCAACCCTACACCGCTTCATGCTGCAGGGCTCAGTGAATACGGGGTTATGAGGTATGAGAAGAGCACGGCATAGATCATCATAATGTGACACTTTCACACACCACACACACATACACCCACTCATCCAACACAGACACACACACACACACACACACAAGCAACAGTCTTTTAGTGTTTTTCCCCGATAAGAATTAAAGGCTTCTTAAATGCCCATATCAATCTGCAGGGTTGTCACGGTGACAATGTAATAGTAACTAAACACTGTCCACTGTCAGGTTGCATCTGCTTGTATCGCTTATCATCTGGACAACATTAGGAAAATTGGTGTCTATTTGCGTGACATTAACAGAGGTAGTAAAATAATGAATATTAAATATTGTGACCAATTGGAAAACCTGCTCCACCATCCGTAGATATAATAAAGCCCTTCGTTGACTTAAGATGTGTGACAGAGAATTTTCTAGATTTTTGCAGTCGGCAAGTGCTTTTGCAGGTTTGAACTACTCAATACGCTTTTACGTAAAAAAGGAAAATGGATCTGATTTCATTGTTCTACTTTTTTCTTGGTAACGTAGATACGCTTGTGACCGTGCTAGGTGATTGTCCTCTTCCTGCCACACAGAACGCCATTGTGATCCATTCTCCCGGGATTGGAGATGTTTTGTTTTTTGAGCTCTTTCACACCAGCTCTCCCTTTCACCCGCCGTCTCTCTCTCTCCCTCTCTCTCCCTCTCTCTCCCTCTCTCTCTCTCCCTCTCTCTCTCCTCTCCTCTCTCTCCCCACTCGCCCCAGCTCTTTCAAACGGGGGATAAAAAAAAAAAAAGCTCCGGGTCAGTCGCCTTGCCAAGTTTTGCGGACTGCCATGTTGTCTATTCTGTTGAGCTATTTAAAAAATGTTGAATATCAACAATGCCTTTCACTGCTGCATTGTCAACTTTTGTATGAAGCAATCTTGGTTGAATGAGATGGGTGCCAGTGCACGGAGCGCTGGGCTGCAGTGTGCACTGCCACGCTGGTAGCCAACGCCGGCTCTCTCTCTCTCTCCCCGTCGCTCCTCTTTTATTCCTCTGCCGGGCGGCCGTGGTGGTAGTGTGTGTCTAAATGGCGATAGCACTCGTGGCTCTGTGTGGCTGTGGGCTCATGGGCATTGGATGTCCGTGCCTTGTCCTGGCCCCCCAGCAGTTTTTTTTTTGGGGGGGGGTTGATTTTCATTAGGGGCCCTCTCTACTCTCCCGGGCCCCCCCGGTTAGGAGCCAGCAGCTGGAGGTGGTTCTGGTGGGACGGACTGACTGACTGACTGACAGAGAGAAGGGGGAGCAGCGGTCCTGAAGCCAGTCAGAACAGGGTGAGTGTCTGGAGGAGAGCTTGTGGATCAGGAAGAAGGCAGGGGTGGGGGAGGATGGGGGGGGGGGAGGGGGGGAGAGCAGGGGAGGTTGGAGTGAATGGGGGTGTCGGAGTTTGGAGCTTCTTGTTTTTCTTTTTTGTGCGTGCGTGGATGTGTGTGTGCGTGCGTGGACGTGTACGTAGGTGTGTCTGTGCAAACATATAGCATTACAAATTATTTGAAATAATTCACTGCTAAATTATGTCATGTCAGGCCTCTCCTCAATGTATTCTACTGTTCCTGTTAGTTTGATTGTGTATTTCCATTGCAGTTCGTACAGTTGTAGTTCTACATGCAAATGTGTTTTGATAAAATTACTCTATAATTCCATCTATGTTGATAGGCTATGTGAATTCGATTTATCTCAAGTTCTCATAATATACAGTAGACGATGCTAATGGTTTTATAACACATCCACGTGAAATAATGCATAGACCGAATTCTAAAATAGAATAGTCATCTGCACGCAAGTATTTATTAAAAAATGGATGCCCAGGATACATTTGTTCATAAGTATCATGACACACGCTCATATATCTGCCTGCAATCATCCGCGCATATGCTAATGACCCAACACTGTCACTAGTGGATATGTGCATCCAAGGCCACAGTGGGCCACGCGTGTGTTTGTCTAAGCACATACGTCAATGTTTGCCTCTGCGAGCGAGGGCGAGAAAGGGAGAGAGAGGGAGAGAGATGGTTTGTCTATGCGAGTGAGAGAGCGAGCAAGAGAGCGCGAGAGAGGGTTTGTCTATGCGAGCGAGAGAGAGAGAGAGACACACAGAGAGAGAGAGAGAGAGAGAGAGAGAGAGAGAGAGAGAGAGGGATTGAAAGCGTAAAAGATGAAAGCGTGAGCGGGCGCCGGCCTCCAGAGAGTCGTAGATTCATCTCTTTGTCCTTCTGTCAGGGAGGAGAGGAGCAGGGCTGGGAGCCATCGCTCCAGTGCAGCGGCAACACGTTGTACCTTCCATTGACACATCATTCTACTAGGCATTGAGCTGTCCCTCTCGCACTCTTCCTATGGGTGTGTGTGGGTGTGTGCGTGGGTGTGTATGCGTGTGTGTGTGTGTGTGTGTGTGCGTGTGTGTGTATTTGTGTTTGTGTGCTTTGGATTCTATGTTTGTCCCTCTTGTGTATGACTAATGCACCTGTGTGGGCCTATGCGTGTTTGTGGGTGTGGGTGTGTGTGTGTGTGTCTGCGTGTGCGTTTGTGCGTGTATGAATGTGTTTGTCTTTGTGTGTGCGTTGGATTCGATGTTGGTCCATCTTGTGTATGATTAATGCGTGTGTGTGCCTGTGTGTGTGTGTGTGTCTGGTGTGTGTTGTTCTTTCTGCATACAATAGCGTGAGGATTGACAATCTGTAGACAAGCAACTAGGAGTCAATCAGTCCTATAGGAGCAATTAGGAGATCGTCAAAAGGATTGGTACAAACAAGATTGCAAGAATATTAAAGTCAGCCATTTGTGTTTAATGGTTTGCTAGAACTGTGATATTTTAATGTTCTCACCTCGAATCCAGAGGATATAAAACATGTAAATGTCTGTAAAACAAATCTAAATTCAATATTTGCATAAAATGTATGATATTTTAGGTTGAAGACATTTACTATTTGACTTGATTGCAAATCAGTAGTTATCTGCTGTCCTGCGTGCCATTTTAACCCTGAATTCTGAATTTACACAAAATATATGACCTATGATCTTGCGTCATTTCCACTAACATCTTTAGAGCAATACGTTTATTTAGTTTAACTATCTGAAGACTTTAACCTAAACTATCTTTGGTATGAATATGTTTGTTTGTGTGAATGTACCTGTGTGTGTATCCGTGTGCCTGTGTGTGTGTGGGAGGGTTTGCATGAACAAGTACACATTTGTGTTTGTGTGTGTGTTTATGAGTGGTTATGTGTGTGTGTGGGTGGGTGTCCGTTTAGTGTGTGTGTGTGTTTGTGTGTGTGTGTCTGTGTGTGTGTATGTGTGTGTGTGTGTGTTTGTGCATGTGTCTGTGTGTGTGTGTGTGTGTGTGTGTGTGTGTGTGTGTGTGTGTGTGTGTGTGTGTGTGTATGTGTGTGTGTGTGTTTGTGCATGTGTCTGTGTGTGTGTGTGTGTGTGTGTGTGTGTGTGTGTGTGTGTGTGTGTGTGTGTGTGTGTGTGTGTGTGTGTGTGCATGTACGTGTGTGAGGAAAGGGGGTAGTGATATTGGATGTGCTCTCTGTAAACAGAGACTTGACATGGTAGTAGCGCTAATGGAGCAGGGAAGTCCTCAGCCTCACCCCCTCTGAGTGAGCTCAACCCTTTTACCCCTGGGCAAGGTGACCAAACTCCCACTCCCAACAGCCAATCCATTACACTGTGCCCATAGCACTGGCTGGAACGAAACCAGCAGTGGTGTCGGTAATCACCCTACTCATCTCGTCACGCTCAAGGTAATTAATACATTTAGAGGGCGATGGCTAACTCTTAATTAAATGACGCCTGTTTTAATGAGACCTTGACTAGGGTACTACATTTATGACCACTATCTCCTTCTATCGAGTGCTCGGCACACAACAATCATTCATCATCCACCACCCTCACCACTGCCACCTCCAACACCACAAATCCCAATGAAAGATTATTTGGAATGTCACGCGTGATTAATATATCAATTTAAACTTGTTTGTTTCTTAATTTTGAACGTTTAATACATTATCCTTTGTAATTACCTAACTTTGCAGTAGGGGCCTTGTGAAAACACAATTTTTTTTTGCAATTAATGCACAACCTCCTATTACATATTAATTTGAGGGGGGGATACTGATAACAACTATGACATTAATCATATTACAAAATTGGGTGTATTTAATTAATTAAAGCTGCACTCTGAAATTTAATTGCGCATTCTCACAATATTATCTATAGGTAATGAGGGTTTGACAAAGTGACTGTTTAGTTTTTTTTTATGGTATAAAAAGGGTCTAGATTAGGTGGATCTCAATTATGGCTAAAACAAAAGAGTGCTGCTTGCCAGGCCATGCTGCAAAGCATAAAAAACCCACAATTCAGCACTTTCTTCCAAACAAAAAGATGAAAGTTTCCATTGTTTTTTGCAAACTGTAGAACATGGCAATGATTCAAAAGATACATAGGAAATAATGAGCTCTGTAATGAGCCAGGCAGGCAATAACAGTATTTTAAAACAATCAGATTCGTGATAATGTAATTAACAGTCACAGGTGTTTCTCCCACACTACGGTATTTTCTTGCCTAGAGTGTGTGTAATACTGTGGTAGTTAGCTATCCCTATACCCAAAAGCTCTCATAGGCATATCAACTGTTGTTCTTCCATTTGAAGACACTGTAAGATAATGTAAGACACTCAGAGCTATGACAACATGCAGCTCAGTGTCATAATAATAATAATAATAATAATAATAATTATTATTATTATTATTATTATTATTTACTTTTATTACTATTATCATTAATATTTATATTAATATTATTATATACAGGTATGGTGATTATTTGATCTAGGTAGGGATGTTGTGGAAGTTCAGCCTGCAGACTTTGTTCCCAAGGAAACATACACACCGTGATTGTGTTACTCCCTCTCTCTCTCTCTCTCATTGAGAAACAATGAAATGCTTAATCCTACCTAACTCAGTGACTCAGAAGCATAACCACATTTATTGAAATTTTCTGCTTAATTAAAACTGAAATGAAATTAGCTTTTAATGGAAATGGCCATATAATTTAACGTAATTCAGTATTTTATTTTTTCCCATTTAACGCATCATATACCAAATGTGTGCTAATGAATGTTAGGCCATAAGAAAAGCCAACGCGGGGAGTAATTGTGTAAAGAATGAGTCCATTAAGCTAATAATCAGTGTATATTCATTTTGTAAAAAAAAAACACTTGCACTGGTTTCCTTAGCTGAAATATCATTTTCATTAGCCTTTAGCTTCATTGGCAATATTCCCAGAGCGAATCGCATGTGCAATTCAAAGAGAGTCACAGAAGATCATTTCACCCAATACTGCTACACTCGAGTGGCCCTGAAACAGCCAACAGCACACGGTGCATGTGTCATGTGTGCACATACTCACGTATGTGTGGCGTGCAAAAAAAAAAGCAAAAGATGTTTACAATATTACTCCATTAGTGATAACCAGCTGCAGAGGGAGGGAGCTTCTCCCCCCCCCCCCCCCCCCACACACACACACACACGCACACGCACACACACCTCCTTCCGTTAAGTGAGATGGAGAAGCGAGCGTTGGGTGGTCACGCCTTGTCTGCCGCTGACAGTGGTGGGTTAAAGAGATTACACCCGGGCTCTGTGTCAACGGTCTGCTCCCTCGCACACACCAACATAATGAGGAGGGACATGCTCGGCCTGTTGCCGGGAAAAAAGAGAAAAACACAAGCGGTTGTTGTTTTTCGAGGCATTCCTTGCTGCCAGCTACTGGAGACAAACAGCGTTGTGCCTGCTATGCTGCCATACTGCTGCTGCTGCCGCTGTTTTTCTTGTTGATACTGCTATAGGACGAGGAGTTGTTAACCACAAAAGGCCTGTGGTTACAATAAAAGGGGTTGATCACCAGGAAATAGTGGGGAGAAGTGTGGAGAAGATCTGTGCTGTTGCTGTATGTCTCTCACTCGCTCTCGCTCTCGCTCTCTCTCTCTCTCTCTCTCTCTCTCTCTCTTTCTCTCTCTCTCTCTCTCTCTCTCTCTCTCTCTCTCTCTCTCTCTCTCTCTCTCTCTTGCACTCTCTCTTTCCCACACTTTCGATCTTGCTCGCTCTCTCTGTCGCTCTCTGGCCTTCTCTTTCTTTCTCTCCCTCTTGCCTTGTCTTTCTCCCTCGCACTCTGTCTATTTCTGTCTCCTTCTGTTTCTCTCTCTCTCTTGCTCTCTCTATTTTACTCATTCACTTTCGATCTCTCTCTGTAACTCATACAAACACACTCTCGACACAAACACACTCTCGGTTTCTCTCTCTCTCTCTCTCTTTTTCTCTCTCTCTCTCTCCCTCTTTTGCTCACTCTCCATAACTCACACACACACACACACACACACACACACACACACACACACACACACACACACACACACACACACACACACACATATATATATATACACACCAACACACACACACACACACACACCCACACACACACACGCAATAAACTAGGCACGTTATATGATTGTTGAGCTCTGGAGAGAATGCGCTGCTCTATGCTGGGGCTGCTCTCTGTCCTTGCAGACATACAGGGGGCTCCCCGTAAACATTTGTAACATCGCTTGTACCGCGAGGAAACCTGGGACTACAACCACAACTGTACGTTCACTGACCTTCTTCCCTGTATTAATTATCGATGTGTCTTTTTTCTCAAGGTTTGGCTGACGGTCCCTAAACCTCTTGAGTGGATTAAGGGTCGGCTGAACTGCTGAACGCTCCCCGGGAGCAAGAGGAGATGGAGGAGGAGGAGGAAGAGGAGTTGGAGGAGGAGGAAGAGGAGTTGGAGGAGGTGGAGGTGGAGGAGGAGGAGGTGGTGGTGGAGGAGGAGGTCTTCACTGTCTCACACCCAGCGAATGGTGAGTGGAAAAATCTGGAAGGAATCTCCTCCAGCTGTTGGTTTGGTCTCAGGGATTAAGTGGTAGTTGCATAGAGTAATAACAATAAAAAATATAATAAAGAGGCTTGGACTCAAACAAGCCTATGAAATATGCAAATATGCATGCAATACAAAAACATTGGTGTTGATCTTTGATCAGTAAAATCTTACGTTGCTTCATACCTGTTGCTCTGCACGGATTCGTTTAGTGAATCCTCTTCCTCTTCCAATTGCATTCAGCAATTCAAAAATATATTTTGGAAGATTATGGAAGAAAAAATTAAATCTGTTTATCTTGGAAGTGACTGAAATCCTGACTCATGTTGCAAACCCAAGTGGAAGGCCAAAAAAAAAACATTGGCTGGGTTTTGCTGATAACGGTACAACAATTCATCAAATATTACCCAAATATTAAATGCGCCCAATTCCAGACGATGATGATCCGAATAAGTCAGCATTAACATCAAGGACACAACGTTGTTATGAAGAAGGCCTACGGTGGTTGTAATAGCACGTTCTCGTCTTTTTTAATGACCCGTGAATATTATTTCCTCTACCTGTGTTGAACTCGGGGACGATCCGCAGCCATTCACCCGGACACAATGGGAACAGCAGACCGTGCGCAAATTGCATCTTCATTTGCATTCCTGGTCCCCCCAAAAAATCATGCGAATCTTAATGAGACAGTTTCTATTGTGGTCGTAATTGAAAAGCTATTCTTTGTTAATTACTGTTCCTCAAAGGGGCTTGCCCGCCGTCAGGGAGCTGAGACAAAAAAGTTATTGATTCGAGGGGTCGCGGGGTTTAAATGGACATCATATAATAATGTAACGTTTGGTCTGAGCACCGATTTATTTATTGATTCTTTATTAAAACTTGACCGTTTAACTATAACCTTGCATGTGGCTCCATTAATTAATCACACCCACCAATGATTCTCTCATCATGTGGGCCATAAAAAACGAGTTTGCCTCTCTATGTGCTTTTAAATAACAGATATGGGTCTTAGTTTGGTATTTTTTTTTCCAAATCCTCGGAGCAAAGCTCCCCCATTCACTGCAGCCGCAGCACGGACCCTGGGCAGATTAACCGGGCTGCTTTCTAAAGTGGGATTACTGCGTTTTATTGTGTGTCAATTAGTCAAGTAGAATGGATTTTGATTCCCCTAAATCTCCTTGCAAATATCTTTCGTTATTTAGAGGAAATGACACCCCAGCCATATGTTATTATATTATTATATTATTGGGCTGGCATGGGCCTGTGCTTTTTTATTATTAGTTACCATGTTTAATCATTGTTCGTTTTTTTATGGTCCATGCTATATTTTTTATTTCTTAATTTGACTCATTTGCAGCCTATAGTAAGCAAGCTATTTCTTGAAAGAAACAAGTACAATTATTTTATTGTAGGCCAGCTAGGGACAGACATGGCCATAAGAAGCGCAATCAATCATTAATTTTTAAGATACATGAAACATCTATAAAATATGTAATTATACCAGGCTCGTCTAAAATAGCCCTAACCACCTGATGGCCTTTGTAAACAATGTTGTCAGCGTGTCAGCGGGTCCCGAGGAGCCTCGGGCCCGCGGATCCGGGGCCAGCACAGTCCTCCTCGCTGGTGGTCCTCCGTTCGTTAATTAGGAAATTAGCCGCACATAGTCCCTCATTATAACCCAACCCCGGGTTCCTAGTCTTCCTTTAACCGCTACTGGGCAATTTCCATAAGAAGATTACCAGCGGATCAGTATTTAGATCTGCCCGGATAAACAAATAGCGTGTTTTTGTCAATTAAGACGAGCGCTAATTGGACGTGAGTCCGCACCGCTTCTCAGCCGGAACGCCCCGTGGAACATGAAAATTAAAATCATGAAGTGATGTCTTTGTGTTTAGCTAAAGCCACGTGCTTAAGACGGCAGGTTAAAACAATATTTTTACGCTCTTAAAAATCGGACATGATCTTTATTTTCTCGATGTTGAGGGAGGGAGGGAGGGTCGTTTAGATCGGGCTCGCTTGTGCATGATCGCTATTTAAATGCTTCTTTTGAAGATGTCTTATTCTAGCTCAGGCCTCATAATTCCGACCAAAATTATTGCTTTTGTTTTACTGGCTACATTATGCCTTCTATAGTCCACGAATGATATCCGCTGTCAATTATGTAGGCCTAGCTTGAGATTGGAATTGGAACACAACTTATCGCTCGATTAGATGAGCTCCTGTTAAACCCATGTTTAAATCTGAGTTTAACAGGACAGGGTAGGGCCAAGCAGGGCTACCTGCAGCCTGCACGGTCCTACCCTATTAAAGCCATGTTTAATGTATGTTTACCAGGCATTGGTAAGGAAAGGGTATAGGGCCATACAGGCCTACCTACAGCCTGCACGGCGGCGCATGTACTAAGTGTCGAGCGGGCGCTACGCTCATTAGCAGGTGTGAATCCTGGCAGCACACTGTTAGAGAATTGGTTTCAACATGCAAAATGAGTCGCGCGTTTCGAGTCGTTTTGTAAGTATAGTCAAATGCAAATGAAGAGCCATTCAGAGTAGATCATTTTAATAACCATTAGCACCGCGAGGAGAGACGATTCAGCGGACAGTAGCTCGACAGCTAGGTGTGACAGAGACAGAAAAAGGGGTTGGTAAAATGCTACACTTTTTGTACAGGCCCTTGGAAATAATGGTGTGTGTGTGTGTGTGTGTGTGTGTGTGTGTGTGTGTGTGTGTGTGTGTGTGTGTGTGTGTGTGTGTGTGTGTGTGTGTGTGTGTGTGTGTGTGTGTGTGTGTGTGTGTGTGTGTGTGTGTGTGTGTGTGTGTGTGTGTGTGTGTGTGTGTGTGTGTGTGTGTGTGTGTGTGTGTGTGTGTGTGTCTGGGTGGGTGACTCGTGGACGGAGCCGCCCGCCTCCACAAGAGGTCGTTGATGTATTAGAGTTTCCACTGCAGCGAGTCCACAGCGGACCCCAGCCCCTATGGTCCCACAGCTCCACTCTGAAGTCCCCCTGCATGGGAGCTTTTAGACCCGCGGAGTTCTTAGTGGACAATATTAGCCGAAAGACAACTACATTGTCTTTTATTGTCTTTGTGTGATTGTCCTTTAAATGTTTTTAGAACGGGATTCCTGCCTTTAAAGCGCTAGGTCTATATTTGAAATGGCCTTTGTGTTTGAAGGGTGCTTTATAAATAAAAGTGCCGTGCCATGCCTTGCCTATGTAATTATCATGAATAAGATAGCCTAATTATATTAATACGTTAAGATATGAATGGGATATGTTGAACCATCTTTGTTATTGTGTCACATTTAGGACTCATAAATTCCTCACTTTTAATTGATGATAATAGATAAGGTATTTAATGGGATAAAGATATTTCGACATTATTTATGTTTTGAATTATACTTGAAATATTATTATCAGACGATTTTGTTTGCCTTAGGTAAGAGGATTATAGCCCCAGTGAATTAATTGAAATATAAACACTATTACATCCCGTCTCAAATAAAATCAGAACAAAATAATACAATATAAATAATAACAGCAACGATAATAACAACAATATTTAAAATACAGAGGAAAACAAAATAATATATAGTGTTTCTTGGTTGAATTATGGCAACTGAATATTTTTTTTTTGCAGAAATGGTGTGTCTTTGAGTTTTGCAAGACGAAAAGAGTCAGTATTTTCTCACAGCCCACAGTTGTGGTTTGTGGCTTGGTTTGCTCATAGTTTAGGCTTCTCATCACTCGACACGCATACATTACAACTCTGTGTCCTCACCCACTGCCCTATCAATGTTCACGTTAATGACAATTAATCGGGATTAGATTGAATGTAATGAGTTTATAATAAATTCCAATTGGTAAAGCAACTGAGAAAATATATGAATCACAGCTCTCCCTCCCTCTATCTCTTTTTGATTGTTACACAATAAAACTGAAATCCCTTCTTATATGGTGTGTACAAAAACCCGTCCCTCATTTCGTTATTTTAAATTACACGTTAGCTTCCAAAATTCTATATTATCACAAGTTTAGAGTTGCTTTCCTATCTACAGCCCGGGCTATAGCCCACTACTTTAACCACAACACCGAGTGTGTGCTGTCCCACTCAATTGGTTAGGCGGTTGGGATGGGAGCTGCTCCCTGATTGGCTGGGGCGCTGCTCATTGGTATGCTGTCAGTCGGGATCACATGGCTCCGCGCTAATAACACACCGGGCTGGCTCACAAGTTTGCAGAGTTGTCTTTGAGAGCCGTGGGGACAGAGCTACAAACTCAGAGCGCGGACCAGACGAACCAAGAGGCACCTGCGTGAAAAAACGACTTTCACTTGATTCGTATAGCAAAACTTTTTTGTTGATTGTCGGTGCAACTTCTTCTTTATAAGACTGGTCAGTATATACTCCTCTACCTCTTGATCGTGGTGTTTTTTTTTACTTTTGTATTTCGCTTTTACTTAATAACGCGTGAAGATTCAGTGAAGATTTAAAAAAATGTATAACATGATGGAAACCGAGCTGAAGACCCCGCTGCCGCAGTCCAACTCGGGCTCCGCGCCGGGCTCCAAGAACAACAGTGCCAACGACCAGGACCGGGTGAAGCGACCCATGAACGCCTTCATGGTGTGGTCCCGCGGGCAGCGCAGAAAGATGGCGCAGGAGAACCCCAAAATGCACAACTCGGAGATCAGCAAGCGCCTCGGAGCCGACTGGAAACTTTTGACGGACGCCGAGAAGAGGCCGTTCATCGACGAGGCCAAGCGCCTGCGCGCCATGCACATGAAGGAGCATCCGGATTACAAATACCGTCCCCGCAGGAAGACCAAGACCCTGCTCAAGAAAGACAAGTATTCTTTGCCCGGGGGGCTCCTGGCGCCCGGCTCCAACGTGGTCAACAACGCCGTGTCGGTGGGCCAGCGCATGGACAGTTACGCGCACATGAACGGCTGGACGAACAGCGCGTACTCCCTCATGCAGGACCAGCTGGCCTACCCGCAGCACCACAGCATGAACAGCCCGCAGATCCAGCAGATGCACCGCTACGAGATGGCCGGACTCCAGTACCCCATGATGTCCTCAGCCCAGAGCTACATGAACGCGGCGTCCACGTACAGCATGTCCCCGGCGTACACGCAGCAGGGCTCCGGCGCCATGGGCCTGGGCTCCATGTCGGGCGTGTGCAAGACGGAGCCCAGCTCCCCGCCGCCCGCCATCACGTCCCACTCTCAGCGGGCGTGTTTGGGGGACCTGAGGGACATGATCAGCATGTACCTGCCGCCCGGCGGAGACAGCAGCGCGGAGCACTCCTCCCTGCAGGGCAGCCGGTTACACAGCGTACACCCGCACTACCAGACGGCCGGCACGGGAGTCAACGGGACGCTACCGCTGACCCACATCTGAAGAACTCTCTGCCACATCGCACACATACACACATACATATACACACGCACCACATACACAATAAAAATAGTAATAGAGAAAGACTTTGAAACTAAAAAAGAAATAAAAAAGTACTTCGGATACTTGAACTTTTTTTTTGGTTGCTAAAGAACCGACGTTCGGTAGTTTTGTTGGAGAAACGATTTTTCATTTGATCTGAATAAGTTGTAAAGTTGAAAAGCATTTTAAGACATATCATGGTCTGAGACTGAACGTTAAGGCCACTAGTAGACGGCATGGCGAGGCTTTTTATCATGAGTAGAAAGCAATCCACTTTGTGTAGAAGAATTGGACTTCTATATTTTAAATAATGCCATATTTTCTCTGTATGAAAAGAAGGGCAGGTGGCCTCGTGACGAGGCTGTTGTATTTCAGAAACAGATGGATGGAGTGTTGCTTCATATTCATAAATGTTTACACTTAATTTGTAGAATGTTTGTTGTGTCTCGGCTGTGTCCCAAATTGTGTAGTTTTCTCCCCGCACCCCCCTCCCCCCTCCCCCCATCCCACCTCTGGGTTTGATGATGAAATGTTAAGACTGTGCCGGTCGCAAGCATATGCGTTTTATTTATAGTAAGATGTTTTGGAGCTTGTTTGACCCTATTTGTTTGTCACGTGAAAATATTCTATTTTGTTTTGTGAAGTTTTCTGTCGTGTGATGATGGTGTCCCGTTTACTCATATCATCCATGAAAAGGTTTTATTTAAACTGACTGTTTCTACTTATTTCAAGACCATCCTCTATTCTTAAAATAAATTTGTACGAAACACAATTTATGACTCCTTTCTTCTCTTTCTTCTGCTCATTTAGCTGTAGGAGGTTGGCACTCGGGTCAGGTGTGCAGATTATTTCTGATTGCTTAAATGTGATTATGATTTGTAGATGCTGAACAGGAATGAGTTAAGCGTCAAATTAAAGCCAGGTGATCATCCGGGCGATGTGTCAGACGGCGTGTGAAGAGGAACTTTAACACGCTATTGGAACAGGTTTGCCTCGGAATAATTGACTGCCTTTAAAATCTATTCCATGGAAGTGTGTTATCGTTTAAACAGAATTGGAAAGGTTAATTAATTTTTTCTATTTATTTTATTTTACCTAAAAACACATGTTTCTTCTAAAATTGACATATTTATCCAATGGGTCTCAACCACCATCATTGCTATTTAAAGGCATGCAAACATATGCATGCACTAATAAAATCACACAAAATACAAAATGATGAAGAGAATTCAGGATTACATTTTTGGATGTGATCAAGTTAGTATTCCACACCACATGGTCAACATGAGGCATTACATTTTATGGAGAATCTCATTAGGAACCATTGAACAGATAGTAATATAATTATATAATAGTTACAACGATACACCCATAAAAGTTGCATAAAGGGTTCATTAATTGTATTATATATGTTCCAAACACAGACACTCATTTTTAAACACCATACAACTAAAAGAATATTGAAACAAAAAGTCCAACCTGACCAAATATAACTATTGACACACACCATATTTGCTAAAATTCCATAAAACGAACAAAGTGTAATAGCATCCACCTGGAATAACTTGTAAACACAAGATGATTTAAAAACATTTCATTTATTATCACTCCAAGGTCTACGGTTCAATCGTTTCTCTTTTATACTTCAACTCAAAGTTTTGGGCTGTGTGCTGATGCCATCATTTCGGTACTTTCTACAATGTGGAATTTGCCAGCTCCACATTTTCCTCTTCATTCCACCTTCACTGGTCAGTGAATCATTTAGCGCTTGGTAAAGGAACTCAAATATGAAGGCGCTTTCATTAAACAGAAATCACTATTCTGTTTATGGTATTAAACTTGCTTAAATTGACCAAATGTTCACTCTCACACCTAAACATATGAGCTTGCACCCCTCAAAACACACACACACACACACACACACACACACACACACACACACACACACACACACACACACACACACACGCACACGCACACACAAACTTACACAAACTCACACCCACACAAAACACTCCTCGTGACTTATGCTAGGTTGGTGTTTTAAGAAATTCAAGAAAAGGAACAGATTTGCATACAGATTAGCATAGATAGTTTGGAAACACACCAGGAAATAAACAAACTGGTCCAGAGAGTGAGAGAGAGATGGTGAGAGAGAGAGAGAGAGAGAGAGAGGGCCAGTGGCCTGTTCACATCCTGCTTGTCTTCCCACACTCTCTGCCGGGTTTGAAGCAGAGCCCAGCACAGCGGCCTAGATTAGCCCCACGCACCTTTGTGGAGGGGAAGATTATCCGGACCTCCCTGCATTCAGCGACAGGG